>NC_083449.1:15054784-15354784 GCF_020745735.1 Hemiscyllium ocellatum
AAAGGCTGAGGGAACTGAAGCTACTTGCATTGGAGAGAGAGAAGGTTGAGAAGTGAATTCATCAGACGTATAACATAATCCAAGGGTTAGGTAGGGTGGACAGTGAAGGCGTTTTTCCTTGCATGGTGAAGGCTTCCACAAGGGGGCGTAGTTTAAGATTGATGGGTGACAGATTTATGTCAGATACAATGAGTTGTTTCTTTACTCAGAGAGTAGTAGTGGCGTGGTATGGCCAGACTGCAACTGTAATCGATCCCCGATATTCAGGACATTTTAATGGGCATTGGACATACATGCGAACACAATGGATTGGTGTATGTTCGATGGGCATCAGATTAATTGATAGGTCAGCACAAAATCGAGGGACGAATAGCATTATTTGTTCTATGTTCTATGAACTGTTCTATGTTTTATCTTTTAAGTTCGATTAAATACTTCGTGACTCCCGCTGAAAGAAACTATAGAAAATATTGGAGTAAATTTCTCTGCCTGTTCCCTGAAATCAATTTCTCCAGTTACATCCTCGCATAATATAATGAGTCTCTTCCAGGTTCACAAAACACATTGTATTTTTTAAAATCTGTGTGGAAAAGGTCTTGCAGTGAGATTATAACGTGTTGCCAATTATATGCTTTTATCTCAGTCGATTTTCGCGTTCCGTTTTAGACAGAAATATCACATAATTCTGCAATTGAAATGCCTGGTTCTGTCCAATCATCCAGCAGGAACCTGCATTTGTGGTTGAACAGCTGAAAGTGATTCCATTCTCCCAGGTTCTCTTGGTCTATCATTTCTGTTTGTTTTCTTCACATTTACTGCAAAGACAGAGAAAAGTGAGACTTGTTCTCTCGCATAAAGTATTGACCATATTTTTTTTTTTTTTTCCCCTCAATGCTTCAGGCAGAGTGTAAGCCAAATGATCAAAGTTGGCATTGATATTCCAACAGTACCCATGCTTTCTCTATCATTGTTGCAATGTAGTTTGAGCAGGAGGTGAGTATGCTTGTGTTTTCAATGTGTGTACATGCATCCCTGTGACTGGATTTTGGATGTGTTTGAGTGCGATTACCTCTGTGACCACCTCTACGCGCAATTTCAAATAGTTTAAATGAGTGAAATACAACATGATGACTCAGAATCTAAGACTTCCTGTCTCTCTGCCCCTTTTGCATTCAGAATGATACAATCCCACGCTCCCTACATCATCGTGCACACATTCAATATTTGCTTGTTGAATACAACATCAATCTCTTAACCCCTCAAGTTAATCCAATCGATTACCCAGTCCCCACTGCATGAAACAACGACAGTCACATTGGTCCTGCGGTCCCCCAGGGGTGGCATGGTGTTTAGAATTGCTGCATCATAGTGGCAGAGAGCCACGTTCAGTTCCACCCTCGGTGGATATCTGTGTGGATTTTGCATGTCATTGCTGCGTCTACAAGATTGTTCTTTGAAACTATGGAGAGGCCTTGCTCGGCTGAATGACTTGTTTCTGTACTGTCAGTGTTCAGTGCCAGTGGACTGCTCCTCGACAACATTGACAAATTGATCAAAAGTTAAATGCACGTCGGTAAACGTCTTCCATTTTTGTTTTCTCTTTGGTTGACGTGCGAGGGTAATTCTGCTGTTGCAATCATTTTCTTACAGTTGTATGGTGCAATACAGTGACGGGTGCAGACACTGAGTCTGACACCAGCACATTTATCTCCAAAATGTAGCCTTCTTGACAGAACTGAACTCGGAATTTTCTTTACTTTCTTCCTTCCATTCCTCCTTCCTCTGTCTTCCTTCCTCGCTCTTCATTCCTCTCACTTACTTCCTCTCTCTTTCTTTCTCTTCTTTCTTCCTCTCTCTTTCTTTCTATCTCTTTCTTTCCCTCTTTCTTTCTTATATCCTTTTTCTATGCTTCTCACTCCCTTTCTCTATCCTCTTTCTGTCTATTTTTCTCTCTCTCTCTTCCCTTGTTTCTCTCTGTCCTTCTTTTTTTTCTTTCTTCAACACCACTGCTGAATTCACCAATCGTGATTTATTTCACTAATTGTTGGTGAGGAATGCTGACCGTTCGGTTATTTGTTTCTCGTCGCATTTTCCATTTGCGAATGTTTGGGTATGCGAGTGAAATTCTACTTGAACCATCTGCTGCCCGGTGCTATGGAACGGCCCACAGAGAAATATTTGGCAGGGAATTCTCGGATTTTGATGACGCAGAAGGAATCTGTGACACATTTCCAAATCTGGATGGAGAATGGATCTGAAAGGAACTTACAGGGAGTTGTATATCTACCACGGTTCACATTCTAGATGAAGGTGATCATGGAAATGGAAGGAGTAGCTTATTACATAACTGTTCATTCTAGAGACATTATGAGTTGGTCATTTGCTATGGACTCAAAACGTTAGGCGGTGTAAAAGACCAGTTTGGAGGCGACTGTGTTAAGCAATGCGGTGAGGGCTATATTCCCGCTTCAATAGAAATGGAGAAGGTTTTATGGGGGTGTACACAGTCAGGAGCGAATAAATTACAGAGACAGCAGTTAGTTTCAGCCACAGCCTCAGATGAACCTTGGTAGTCCGCATTTACATTTTCACAATTAAATTTAAGTCAGCTTTGCAGCACTTGAGAAGTAATAAGCATTTCTCTTCCAGCTGGACTTCCCCCTCTTTACACCTTCCTATCCTGCATACGCCTCCAGTGGTTTGGCAGCCAGTGGTTACATTTGGAAAATAAAGACGAGGAGGTAATTGATGAAGTGGTGAAATAATTGTATTGAAAAAGAAACCAGCACAAATGGTTCTGAAGTAAAATAAATTCTGCACTCATGGGAAATGACCGCACTGCTTCACCAAATGTCATGCGATTCGATGGTGGACATGCAGGACTGTCACTAGAATCACAATCCTGACTAAGTATTCTGAAGGGAAAGCTGAAAAAGTGTTGCAGGTTAAAGCGCAGCAGGTCATACAGCATCCGAGGAACAGGAAATTCAACGTTTCAGGCCAGAGATCTTCATTAGGAATGATTCCTGATGAAGGGCTCTCGCCCGAAACGTCGAATTTCCTGTTCCTCGCATGCTGCTTGACCTGCTGCGCTTTAACCAGCAATACATTTTCAGCTCTGATCTCCAGCATCTGCAGACCTCACTTTTTACTCTAACTATTCTGAGAACCTTTCATCGAATCTCTCAATGGGAAGTAATGAAGTTCGGATGATATTCAAATTGTGTAAAGAAAGTAAGAAACACCTACTCCACTCATTTCCTTCAGGGAAAGTAAACTGATATTTTTTTCCCTTTTCTTCTTCATATGTGACTCCACATACACCGTCATCAAGAATCAAAGAACTAAGAACGGAAAAGTTCTCATGGTCACTGATTTCTTTTTTCTGCATTATGAACTACCTGGAGAATTGAACACTTTTATATGTTAAAACAAATTATATTGCTGTTAATAATTGCAAAAGAAGATCTATTGTGTGATGTTCACTCATCAGTCAAACATCTACTCAGATTAAGGAGATTTGTAAGTGGAGAGACAGACATGAATCATGATTAACCTGGTGAAAACCAATGGGAGCACTCTGCAATGTTCCAGCTAAGTAAAATCAAATATGGAGGGCTGCCATCGAACCATTGTTCCAGAACTGATATTCTCAAAGTACAATGTAAATGCTTCTTCTTTTTCATTCAGTCGTCGTGGGCATCATTCGTTTGACCAAATTTATTGTATATCTCTAATTATCCAGACAGAACTGAAAAAAGACAAGCACATTGCAGTGAGTTTGTAATCACATGCAGCTGATTTCCATCCCTGGAGGACATTTAGAAACACATCAGTTTGCATTATATGTTCTGCATGTGTTTACACAGTATCTAAGGCGTAGGATCACTGCTTTTTCAACAGGCAGCAGTGTATAATCTGCGTGTTTTGGAAAATAATACGATATCATGGAGTCATATCCGTGCATCCAATGGAAAACGACAGTTCTGTCTAACGTCTAAAACGCGGGCTTGATATCCTAAATTAATGAAGTCGCATTTTCCAGCTTGTTGCCCGTATCCAACTAAACCTTTCCTATTCATGTAATCTTGAACATGACTTCCCAACATTGTAACTGCGCCAGACTCCGCCATTTCGTGTGCAGCTCAGTCCAGACGCACACAGCCTCTATGTCATAAAGCTGCATTTTGGCGCCTTTTGAATCTTTCCCCTCTCACCCTTAACCTATGCCATCTAATTTTGGTCGCCCCTACCCTAGGAAAAGGATTATGGATGTTCAACGTATCGAGCCTGTGATTTTATAAACTGCCATAAAGTAACCCCTAAACTCCCGAAACATCAAGGAAAACAGGCACGAAATATTTATAATCTCCCTGTAAGTCTAACAGTCCAGCCCCGGCAATATGCTGTGAATATTTTCTCTACCCATTAAAGTTTGCCATCATCTTTCAGATAACAGGAGATGCTTGGAATTTTTGGCAATCCAAAACTGAACGGAAAATTCAAAAGTAACCTGTCCAATAAACCTGAAAATGTAATACCCGATGAATTGACCAATAAAGGCAAGGGTCCCAAATGTCTTCTTCACAGCACTGTCTAACGATGAATCCACATGAAGGAACTGTGAACTTGCAACCCAAAATTTCTTACGTCGGCAACACTCCTCTCGACTCACCGTTTAAATACGTAAGTCTTGCCTTGATTTGCATTGCCAAAAGGTAACACCTCATATTTATCCAAATTCCCGACTCAGGCGACTGACTGTGTGGAGTTTGCACATTCTCCACGTGTCTGCGTGGGTTTCCTCCGGGTGCTCCAGTTTCCTCCCACAGTCCAAAGATGTGCAGGTCAGGTGAATTGGCCATGCTAAATTGCCCATAGTGTTAGGTAAAGGGGTAAATGTAGGGGAATGGATTGGTTGCGCTTCGGCGGGTCGGTGTGGAATTGTTGGGCCGAAGGAACTGTTTCCACATTGTAAATAATCTAATCTAAAAAAAATTATATTCCATCTGCATGTCCTGACCCATTGACTCATCTGATCAAGGCCCCGTTGTACTCTGAGATAACCTCCTTCACTGTTAACAATGTCGACAGTTTTGGTGTAATGTGCAAACTTTACAACCATGCTACGATATTAAAATCCAAGTCATTTGTATTTAGAATAAACAAAAAATAATAGGCAGTGGACACGGCAGCAATCCTTGTGGTGCGCAGCATATCACAGGACTCTACAATTATCCTCTTTCTCCTACCTTGAAGTCATTTTTGTATCCAAATGTCTAGCTCTCACTGGACGTCATGATATGATCTCAGCTTGCTCCGTTTGCAATGCTTACACGATAAACATACTGATATTGGACATTCAGTAGTATTGAAGATTATGAATGTTTTGCGCTTGCGCAATGTATACTGGTTAAGATTGTTGAGCCATCTGTGAGACAATCAGAAGTAAGCAGGCAGTACATTGACTTCAACATTGAAATGTTTGCAATGTGGGACAGCTGATAATTAAACTTTGACAAGTCTGCAGGCACTGCACTGACTGCAGTATTATAATTCTGGATCAGTGATGCTGGAAGAGCACAGCAGTTCAGGCAGCATCTGGATGCTGCCTGAACTGCTGAACTCTTCCAGCACCACTGATCCAGAATCTGGTTTCCAGCATCTGCAGTCATTGTTTTTACCTCTGCAGTATTATAATACCCTCTGCGAGAAAGGGCGGCTCATCTGGCACTCAACATCGACAGTGATAAAATATTGAAGGTAATGCAATGACTCAATGAGGGATGACTGATGTTTGGAAACTGTGTGAATTATGTAAGTACTGCAATACCTACAATGAAGAACAGTTAATATTTGAACGCTCAGCAGTGTTCATGTTATGTATTTTTAACGTTACTTCAATGTCTACATTAACTGATGACTGATACTTGTCCACTCAGCAGTACTAATTTTTGTAATTTGTATCGAAACACAATTTCTGCAGGATGAAAATCTCTATTATATTACAGGTCGACGTTATCACACTCTGCTGTGTGCAGACTAGGTATTGTCTGCAAAAAGACAATACTGACAGCAAGAGATAACTGACATTGGCCATTCAGTTGTGTGCATTCTGGGTATTGGACACACGAGCTAACAATGAGATGCTTCATCCTATCCAGATTTATCGTGGGACAATACAGTCTTTGTTGAATTCTGACAGACTGAATGGAGCCTTGTGGCCAGTGAGATCCGCGTTAAACGCAACTTTTTAACAGACTAATCGACTGTGCAAAAGCAGCGGAGATTGCTGCATACCGCATTCCTTAAATGGCAGTATTTCATTCAGTTGTGTGATTTTAGACTGATCTTCAAACCTTGAGGAGAGAATGGCTCCAGCTGATTCTCACTACTGGTTTGCACTTCAATAATTAGCAATAAATGAAAAGCTACTGAGGGTCGTATTCGTGTGATGGAAATGTCTGCATCTCTTTTTAACCAGGAGGCTGGGGTTCATGTCTCCATTTTCATATCAGATCGAGCAAGAATAAGATGGACGTTAAATGGCATCAATGTATTGTTCAGAATTAAAAATGGCTGTTGTTTGTTGAGGCCACCATTGATATAGGACACTGCAGCAAAAAGCCTGCTTTTTAAACTCGTTGCTAATCTGCGGAGAATGACGCTTTTTAATCCTTGAAAGAAGCTGTGAAATTACAAAAAGACCATTCCTTGATTCTTTTAGAAGGTTCTGCTGCGAATTTCCTTTCGAGTGTCTATTTACTTTCAACATTGCGTGGAATGACTAAATGAGATTACAGCTCACCTTAGCCCGGCAGTTGACACTGAATAAGTCTTCAAAGTAATTTCCTAAATCTGCAAATCAATCTTCGCCAAGACCCCTTGATGAACCTCTGCCGGTAACTGAATTTCCACAAACTCAATCACATCTTGGAAGCATACATACAGATTTATGCGCAGTGCTGTGGTACCACTAACTACCACTCGGACAAGTCAGCCATTACATTGTTGCTAACTCTGGGAGCTGAGACTATGCAAATGGCCGTCTGATTGCCGAGATTAAAATAGAAATACCATGTCTATTCAGCATTCCGTGATGTCCTCGGACCTGGAACGTGCTGTTGGTTCTTTCTTTTCATTCTGAATCTTCCATTCTCTGTATCATTACCTTATTCTGCTTTTCCATCTCTATCTCACTTTTGATTTTATGTATCAACCTGCATCTATTTCCATGCCTGAAACTGATTACTCTATTCTCTGGGTCTCTATCTCTGCTTTGTTTGTTCTTTCTTTGCTTCTCTTGCAAAACAGTTTGTCGTCCCCCGTTTCTCAATTAATTTCCTTGGTTATATTATGCCTATTCCCTGTGTATTACGGAAATTGAACAGTCTTCCAACATTCTTACGTTCTCCCAGAAGTTATCTTGCCTCCGCCGTGCCAGAATCCGGGTGATCGCAAATTGTATTTACTGGATTGTGAAGGGAGAGGATGAGCAGCTGGAAATCGTGTTACATATTGACACAAATGATATCGACAAGAAAGGGATTGAGGATCAGAAAAGTGACGACAAAGAGTTAGGTTGGAAGCTGAAGAGCAGGGCGAGTACTGCAGTGATCTCAGGTTTCCGACCTGTGCCTCGAAAAAGTGAGGTGAAGTACAGTCAGCGAGTGCAGCTTAACACGTTGCTGTGAAGATGAGGGCTTCAGATGCTTAGATCTCTGGGATGCCTTCTGGGCAAGCTGTACACGAAAGACGGGTTGCACCTGAAATGGACGGGGCAAAATACCCATGGGTGGGAGATTTGTTAGTGTGGTTCAGGAAACTTTGAACTGGCTTGGCAGGAGGTGTGAATCATTGATACATTTCTGAGAAGAGGGTAGTAGGAGATGGTACAGTGACAGGATATAATGAATCCATCAGGAAGTTTATTTACGTAATTAAACAAAGGAATCGGTTAAAGTGCGTCTGCTGTCACGCAAGGACTCTCAGAAATATCAGTGTCAAACTTAGAACATGGGACTGTGATGTTGGGGCCAGAAAGAAGACGTGGGTTTCACAAGGGCAGGAATGGTCACGAGATGATCCAGGGTTTAGAACGTTTAAGAAGAACAGGGAGGGTGATAAAAGGGGAGGCAGTATAGCATTGCTAATCAGCGAGTGCATTACAGCTACAGAAACAAAGTGTGTTGAGGAACGTTTGTCTCCTGAGTTAATATGGATGGAATTTAGGAGCAGCAAGGGAGCAGTCTCCTCATTGAAGGTGTTCTACACACCCCCAAATAGCAGTAGGGAGTTTGAAGAACTAATCGACTGGCAGATTTTGGAAAACCGCATGTAACAGAGTCGTTGTATGGATGACTTCAACTTTCCAAATATTGACTGGGAACTCCTGAGTTCAGGTGATTTGGATGGAGCCGTTTTTTGTGAGGTGTGTTCAGGAATTTTTCCTTGATTCCTATTTGGACAGGTTGACGGGAGGAGAGCCCATTTGGATTTGGTGCTCGGAAATGAGCCAGTGCAGGTGTCAGATCTCGCAGTGGGAGACCATTTTGGTGACAGTGACCACAACTGCGTTTCATTTATCATAGACTTGGAGAGGGAAAGGAACGTTTACCAAGGGAATAAACCTAATTGGGGAATATGGAATAATGACGCTATCAGACTGGAGTTGGGAAGTGTGCCAGGAAAATTGCACAAAGACAAATCATTTCCACTTTGCAGAGGGAGCACGGACCTTTCTCCGCATCAACGTGTTCCACTCTGAGCGCCTTAGTGCAACAACAATCCTCTCGATGCCAACGTAGTCAGCGTGTGTGTGTCTGTGTCAATATGTGTGTGCATGTCTGTGTCAATATCTGTGTGCTTGTCTTTGCATATTGCGTGTCCATGTGGATTTATGCTTTTGCGGGTGTGTCTGTTTATGTACGTGTGTCTGCGTGTGCGTGTGTGTCTTTGTATATGGTGTGTGGGTTTCTGTGTTGGTCTGTGGGCGTATGTGTGAGTGTTTGTGTGTATGTGGTGTATGGGTGCATGGGTGTGCGTTAGTCCGTGTGTGTGTGCTAATGCTTTTGTAAGTGCGGTGGTCTGTTTGATTTTGTGTATGTGCCTATATGTATGTTGGTCTGTTTGTGTGTGAGTAGGTGTCTCTGTGTGCGTGTGTGCATGTGTGGGTGGGTAACTGTATGTGTGTATGTTCATATGTGCCATTGCTCGCATGCCTGTGCATGTATGTATGCGTCTGTGCAATGGGAGAGCGTGGGTGTCTGTGTGGATTTGTGTGCTGGTTTGTCAGTGTGTGTGTGTGTGTGTGTGTGTGTTTGTGTGTGTACGTCAAAGAATGTGCCTGAGTAAAATCACATCAAGTCAGGCAGCATCTGAGATGCAGGAAAATCGTCGTTTCAGACATGAGCACTTCATCAGGAATGAGGCATGGGGGTTGGGTGATAAATGGGTGATTGTGTGGCCGTTTGAAAGGCAGCTGGGAATGCGGTGGCGAAATGAAGATGAGGAGAATGTGATAGGTGGTGGAGGTTGGACCAGATCGTTAGGAAAGATAATGGAAAAGCAGGGCGGTGCCCAATTGGAGCGTTGAATCTGTTGCCGTTAAGGGGAACCACCACATGTCTTTACTGCAATTGCTGCCAGTTCCTTTCTCCTATTCCTGACGGTAGACACTCTACCTTTTTCACGTGGTTGTGGAGGAACTAACTTCTTGTAACTTCTCTCAGTAACCGCCTCCCTGTCCTCAGTTATCCAAAGAAAATCCAATTGAAACTCTAGTTCCCTCAACGAGCTGGAGGTGTTTAGGCATCACACAAATGAAGTCAGCAGGGACAATACAGGTGACCCTTACCTCCCACATAATGCAGGAGGAACATTCAACTGCCATAACCTCCAATCATGCTATTCTTAATACTCAAACAGAACGCTGAAATAAATGAAACACGAAAAAACAACACTTGCCACCTTACCAAGAGACACACAGATATTTTATTTTGATTAGAGGAGGAGGATAGATGGAAGACGGTACCCAAATAGTCTTTTGGCAAAAGCAACAGCCCAAACATGTAACCTCGAGCAATCTCTGACAGACGTCAGTATCTCAAGAACAGGGGACCTAAAGTGAATTAATTTAGACTGTATACGCACTTATCCCGACAGGCTCCACTGTTTCCTGGTGACCTTGCAGCATCTCCGAAGCACTCCAGGAACTGTAAAATAAGAAAGATGGTAACACGAGATAAGTTCGTGAACTATCTCTAACAAAAGGCACAAGGCTTTTTTTCAAGCAGATAAGACAAATCATCGACAAATCAGCAGCACGTGACACACAGTTTAGAAGAAGCGGTTACACAGTGACTGTTGGCACAGTGTGAAACATTCTTTAACTCTCTTGATGGAATGAGTGTTCCAGAGAAACTGGAGAACCTCAAAGTGGGACCTGTCTTCACGAAGGTCGTGGAACAGAAAACAAGAGTCTACAGGCCATTCTGCCCAACAATTATTATTGGAAACATGCATCATTCTGAAATTCAGGAAGGAATTGCATGTCATTTAAAAAATCTTCTGGGAAAGAGAATTCCAACTTGACTGAATTCCTATTTGAATTTCTCCTCATTCCGTTTTCCCGTCCCATTTATCCTCAGGACACCATAGATTTTAACTGTAACCGGATTGGTGATATGGTCAATGATACAGTTTCAGACTGGCTCAACTTCAATGATAGAAGCAAGTCAGGCAATTTTCTTCAGTTAACAAATAATAGTAGGCTAATTCCTGAAGTGAGCTGCCGCCACAAATGTGCAAAGACTAATGACGACAAATTTGGATGATAGAAACACCCAACTGATCCACTCTCCTCAAATTACTGTCTGACATTATCAGATCACCTGTCATTTCAAGGATTAAACCCCCCTAATATAAGCCCTTCAACCGGGAGTAAATGAAGTGAAACATCTCTGAACAGCTTCTAACGTAACTATATCCTTTCTCAGCTCTGAACATCAAACACATTTCACACACAGTTCTCCATATGTGATCTCAGTCAGACTGGTGCAGCTGTAGAAACGCGTTCTTCCCACTGGGTTGTTTAAAAATACACCCAGCAGGCACATTTTACATCTGTATTTTCTTTTATATATTATCTTCAATTTATTACTGTGACGGGAACATTTATTTTCTTTTCTTTCTTTGTTGAAACTTACATTCTCAGAGAGGATTGGAGGCAGAGATACTGAATATTTCTGAGACACAGAGAGAAAGACTCATGGATAACAACGGAGTCAAGGATTATGAGGGAGTGGACAGGAATGTGTAGTATGGGTGAAAAATGCAGACAATGCTTCCAAATGAAACTGCATTTTACCAGAGCAGCCAGGAATGTAATGCAAGATGAAATGATCATTTCAAAATGCTGGAAGTGATGTAATTATTTTGCTCTCGTCCCAGAGAACCGTCGGGCAGACAAATTATGGTGGTCGAACCTAATGGTCACCACTCGTCCGGTATGGAAGTGAGGTTGAGATACCCGGCCCTTCATAATAACCTCTGTCAGTGTGGGAAATTGAACCTGCGCTATTGACCTTCCTCTGCATTATAAACCAATCATCCAGCCAACTGAGTGGGAGACTATGCAACTGCTGTGAACATAAATTGTTAAAGGAAAATGGCAACATAAGTTTGGAATAGAAGGAAGAAGTTACGAGTCAGACAGTATTCATGATGAAGACTCACTGAGATATTACAATAATTTCAACATTGTATTGCTGGAGACAATACATATTCTGCACACTGATGAGTGCTATGATTCTAAGACATCGCATTGTTGTCCAAACGATCCAAGATAGACACTGTTGCCTGTCCAAAAAGCAGTCATCACACACGTTAGATATTATGTAACCATTTGCAGAACTGATGAGTTTCCAAATGTCCTTCAGGGAAGGAAACCAGCTGCATGGGATTACAAACTCACTGCAATGTGCTTGTCTTTTTAAGGTCCCACTGAATAATTAGAGATGTACAATACATTTGGAACAGCCACATCGACTGGATGAACAAGAAGAGCATTTACATTATCCGTTGAGGTTTTCAGTTCTAGACCGACGGTAGATGCTACCACTCCTTATTTGATTATACAAAGCTTAGTAACTGCAGAGAATTCCATTGATTTTCACCAGGTTAATCATGATTCGTTTCTGTCTCTCCACTAGCAAATCTCCGTAATCTGAGTAGATGATTCACTGATGAACGAAATTGTCGTTTTTCATATACACCACGGAATCGTTCCTTATTTTTACAATTATTAACAGCAATGTAGTTTGCGTTATCATATCAGGAGTTCCAATGCTCCAGCTCGTTCACAGTGCAGAAAGAAGAAATCAGCGACCATGAGAAATTCCCTGTTCTTAGTTCTTGGATTCTTGGTGACAGTGCAGCTGGGTACGGCTGATGAAGGAATGCAACCACCTCCTCTCTTTAAAAGTGTGCCCGTTTCGCCTCCAACATCCTTTAGCAGCATTCAGAACGTTAGTTGAATCTGATTAGTCCCCTGAAAATAGCATTCTCATCTGTCGTGTTTAGATTTACAAATGCCTAAAAGGAATAAATTCATATCTACAAAATACATGATTTGGAATGGACGCATTTCTGGCAAAGCCACCATTTTTTGTACCTTCCTAATTGCCCCAGAGGACATTCAGAAGTGAATCACATTTCTGTGATTCTGCAGTCACATATAAAGAAGAAATGATAAGAATATCAGTTTACTTTCCCTGAAGGATATGAGTTGAGTGGGCATTTCCTACTTTCATTTCATAATTTGAACGGCATTCAAACTTCATTATCTTCCATTGAGATATTCTAAGACAGGTCCTCAGAACATGAGCTTGTTCTGGATTGTGATTCTGCAGACAATCCTGCAAGTTCACCCTCCAGTCTCACGGCATTTGGTGAATCATTGCAGTTAGTTCCCTTGAGTGCAGAATTCATTTTAGTTCAGAAGCATTTGCAGTGTTGCCTTTTAGATTAGAATTATTTCACCATTTCATCAATTACCTCCCCATCTTTGCTTTCCAGTTCTCAATCCCTGCCAACAGCCTGGAGGATACGGCAGGGTTGGAGATTGCCCAGAGGGTCAAATCGAGTTGGACGCGAAGTGCGTATTGCTTCTCAAGTGCTGCACATTCGTCGTAAATTGAATCGTGAAATGGTAAAAGTGTGGGTTACCAAGGTGCATCTGAGGCTGCGGCTGAAATTGGCTGCTATCTCTGTAATTTATTGTCCCTTGTCTGTGTACGTCCCCATAAAACCTTCTCAATTTCTATTGAAACGTGAATAAAGCCCTCACTGTATTGCTCACATGTCGTGCCACGTGTCTTCTTACAGATTGTGCGCAGTATGGATGATATTGTCGCTCCTTTGGGGAGTGGAGGTGGAAGAAAGTCCAATAAGTAGCAGAAACGCAGTCGTCTCTGTCGGCTGCATACTGGCCTCCTTCAGAATCTTACAGTTTGAGTCCATAGCGAATGACAGACTAATATTGTCTCAAGTATGAACAGGTGTACAATAAGCAGCTCCTTCCATTTCCATGGTCACCTTTATTCAGAAAGTGGACTGTGGCAGATATACAGGAATTCCATTACCCTGCTAGTTTCTCTCTGATCCACTCACCGTCCTGATTTCGAAATGTATAATTGGTTACTTATGTTTCATCAAAATTCGAGAATTTGCTCCCAAACGTTTCATTGTGGGTTCCTTCACAGCAGCCGGCCAGCAAATGGTTAAAGTAGAAGTTCACTCGCATCGCCAAACATTCTCAAACAGGCAACTGTCACGAGCTACAAATAACCGGACGGTCAGCGTCACTCATCACGCATCAGTGAAAAGAAATCATGGATTAGTGAATTCAGTGAAGCTGTGCTTTTCGGGGAATTGATCTCTAGGATCTGTTTCCCTCCCACACATCGCTTTCATCTGACTGCAACTCTGTCTTGTTGACTACGACTGAGTTGTTTTCCATCCTTCCGTTCTCTTTGACTCTCAAGACTCGACTGTCTGCGGACAAGTGGTTTACGTCATAATACAACAGGATCTGGAGCAGATGGGCCAATGGGCTGAGAATTGGCAGACCGGGTTCAATTCAGATAAATGCGTGGTGCTGGAATTTGGGAAAGCAAATCGTAACAGGACTTGTATACTTATTGGTAAGATCCTAGGAAGGGTTGCTCAACAAAGACACCTTGGAGTGCAGGTTCATAGCTTCTTGAAAGTGGAGTCGCAGGTAGATAGAATCGTGAAGAAGGACTTTTGTATGCTTTCCTTCATTGGTCATAGGAGGAAGTGAGGACTGCAGATGCTGGAGATCAGAGCTGAAAATATGTTGCTGGAAAAGCACAGCAGGTCAGGCAGTATCCCAGGGGCAGGAGAATCGACGTTTCGGGCATGAGCCCTTCTTCAGGAAAGAGGAAAGTGTGCCCAGCAGGCTAAGATAAAAGGCAGTGAGGAGGGACTTGGTGGAGGTGCGCTGGAAATGAGACAGGTGGAAGGACGTTAAGGTGAGGGTGATAGCCCGGCGTGGAGGTGGCGGCAGAGAGGTCAGGAAGAAGATTGCAGGTTAGGAAGGTGGTGCTGAGTTGGGACTGAGACAAGGTGGGGGGGGGAGAGGAAAGAGGAAACTGGTGAAACCTGTGTTCATCCAATGAGGTTGGCGGGTTCCTAGGCGGAAGATGAGGCGCTCTTCCTCCAGACGTCATGTTGCTATGTTCTGGTGTTGGAGGAGTCCAAGGACCTGCATCCCTTCGTGGTGTGGAAGAGGGAGTTAAAGTTTTCATACTCGGGACGTTTGGGATTTGTTTGTCCGGGTGTCCCAGAGGTGTTCTCTGAAACGCCCCGCAAGCAGGCGGCCTGTCTCCCCAATATAGAGGAGGCCACATCGGGTGCAGAGGATGCAGTTACCGAATGTGTGTGGAGGTGCAGGTAATTTGTGGCGAATATAGAAGGATACCTTGGGGCCTTGGAGGGAAGTATGGTGGGAGGTGTGGATGCAAGTTTTACATTTCTTGCAGTTACAGGGGAAGGTGCCGGGAGTAGAAATTGGGTTGGTGGGAGGTGTGGACCTTACGAGCTAGTCACGAAGGGTGTGCTCTTTCCGGAACGCTGATAGGGGAGAGGAGGGAAATATATCCATGGTGGTGGGGTCCCTTTGGAGGTGGCGGAAATGACGACGGAGGACACGATGTGTATGGAGGTTGGTGGGGTGGTAGGTGAGGAACAGTGGGGTTACATTCTGGTGGTGATTGGAGGGGCGGGGCTCAAGGGCGGAGGATGAGGAATTGGAGGAGATGCGGTAGAGAGCATCGTCGATCACGTCTGGGAGAAATTGCGGTCTTGGAAGAAGGAGGCCATCCGAGTTGTGCGGTATTGGAACTGGTCCTCCTGGGAGCGGTTGCGGCGGAGACGAAGAAATTGCTTTATGGGATTGCGTTTTTAAAGGGGGCAGGGTGGGAGGATTGTAGTCTAGGGAGGTGCGGGTGTCAGTCAGTTTACAGTAAATGTCCGTGTTGATTTGGTCGCCCGAGATAGAAATGGAGAGGTCTAAGAAGGGAAGGGAGAAGTCTGAGATGGTCCAGATAAATTTGAGGTCGGGTGGAAGGTATTGGTAAAGTGGATGAACTGTTCAACCTCCTCATGGGAGCTCGAGGCAGCGCCGATACAGTCGTCCATGTAGTGGAGGAAACGTTGGGGGTGGTGCCAGTGTAGCTGCGGTTGATGGACTGTTCCACATATCCTACGAAGAGGCAGGCATAGCTGGGGTCCATGCGGGTGCTCATGGCCACTCCTTTGTTTTGGAGGAAGTGGGAGGATTGGAAAGAGGTTCAGGGTGAGGACCAGTTCAGTCAGTCGAAGGAGGATGTCAATAGAAGGGTACTGGCTGGTACGGCGGGAAAGGAAGAAGCGGAGGGAATTCAGTCCTTTGTGATGCGGGGTGGAGGTGTACAGGCACTGGATGTCCATGGTGAAGATGTGGTGTTGGGGACTGGGGAAGCGAAAATCATGGAGTAGGTGGATTGCGTGGATGATGTCCCGAGCATAGGTGAGGAATTCGTGGACTTAGGGGACAGCACCGTGTCGAGGTATGCAGAGATGAGTTTGGGGGACAGCAGCAGGCTGAGACATTGGGTCAGCCGGGGCAGTCAGGTGTGTGGGTTTTGGGCAGTAGGTTGAAATGGGCGGTGCGGGGTTGTGGGACTACGAGGTTGGAGGAGGTGGATGGGAGATCCCCTGAGGTGATGAGGTGATGAATGATCTGGGAGATGATGGTTTGGTGGTGGGAGGTGGGGTTATGGTCTAGGGGACAGTAGGAGGATTGGTCCGTGAGCTGGCGTTTAGCCTCAGCGGTGTAAAGGTGCGTGTGCCTAAATACTACCGCGCCTCCCTTGCCTGCTGGTTTGATAGGAGGTTGGGATTGGAACGGAGGGAGTGGAGTGCTGCACGTAACGAGGGTGAGAGGTTGGAGTGGGTGAGAGGGGTGCAGAGGTTGAGGTGGTTAATGTCGTGACAGCAGTTGGCTATGAAGAGATCGAGGACAGGCAAGAGGCCAGCACGGGGTGTCCAGGTGGAAGGAGTGTCAGAGGGAGAAGGGGTCGTCAGAGGTTGGGCGAGAATCCTGGTTGAAGAAGTAGGCGCGGAGGCGAAGGAGGTGGAAAAATTGTTTGATGTCTCGCTGCGTATTGAACACATTAACCTGAGAGAAAAGGGGAATGGAAGTGAGGCCTCTGCTCAGGACTGATCTTTCATCCTCAGAGAGTGGTAGTTCTGGAGTAATGGTGAAAACTCGACAGTTCTGGGAGCTATGACCTGGTGTGGGGGGCTGTAGCTGGGAGTGGGGACGGAGTTAGGCATATGGTTTCTGAAACAGTTGGGGAACTCAGAGTGTGGGGGTAAGTACATGAAAGTTTTGCGTACTTACTGTCTTTAATTTCCCAAGTGGCTCAGAAGAACTGTTGGTTTAGTGTATAGATTGTTCTGTGGATGAAGAACAGTAGAGGTCCTTTGCAAGTCTGTGAGAGTGTTGTCCTGAGGTGGGGTAGGTCTAACTGTAGGGAATATAGGTAGCAGCGCATGGCTCCAAGCGTGGAGCAGAGGTTCCGGAGGGCGATCTGATGCTAGATGCTTCGGATTTATCGGAGGTACTGGTTGTCCCGGTTGGGTCCAAATTCTGTTGGTCTGAACCTCGTCCAGCGTCGGTGCGGGCTCTGTCGGTTCCTTAGGCAGGTGCTGAGGAAGGAAATATGGCTTTGGTAGCGAGTCTGTTTGAGAATGTGGCTGAAGAGCTTCTGGGCAGAGGAGATGATTTGGGGTGTGCAGTGTGAGAGGGAGTCACTGAAATCCTTGTAGAGGGAGAAAGAGAGCTTCTTCAAGGAATGCATTCTTGCAAAAGGATTCGCAGTAGGTTAAAATCTTCGAGGAGAAAGTGAGGACTGCAAATCGTGGAGAACCGAGCTGAAAATGTGTTACTGGGAAAGTGCAGCAAGTCAGGCAACATCCAAGGAGAAGGAGAATCGAATTTTTGAGCATGAGCACTTCTTCATAGAGCGCTTGGTCATAATATTGAGAACAGGAGTTGGGAGGTCATGTTGATGCTGTGCAGAACATTATTGGAATGTTGCATGCAGTTCTGGTCTCCTTCCTATCGAAAAGATGTTGTGAACCGTGAAGGAGTTCAGAATTAATTTGCCAGGATGTTGCCAGCGTTGGAGGATTTGTGCTACAGGGAGAGGCTGAACAGGCTGGGGCTGTTTTCCCAGGAGTGTCGGAGACTGAGTGGAGACCTTACAGAGGTTTGCAAAATGATGAGGGGCATGGATAGGATAAATAGGCGAAGTTATTTCCCTGGGATTGGGGAGTCCAGAACGAGATGGCACAGGTTTAGGGTGGGAAGGGAAAGATATAAAAGAGAATAAATAGGCAACTTTTGTACACAGAGGGTGATGCGTGTTTGGAATGAGCTGCCAGAGGAGGTGATGGAGGCTGGTGAAATTTTAATATTTAAAAGGCATTTGGATGGGAGTATGAATCGGACGGGTTTTTGGGGATATGGGCCACGTGCTGGCAGGTGTGATGAGATTGGGTTGGGATATCTGGTCGGCATAGACGGGTTGGACCGAAGGGTCTGTTTCCATGCTGTACATCCCAATGACTCCATGACTCTTCTTATCCTTGTTTTCACTTATATTCTCTTCCTGCCCCTTTCTCTTAAATATTCGCTCCCCATCTTTACGTCTTTCTATTTCATCAGCGTTCCTTCCATATTTCTCTCCTTCATTCTCTCCAAGTCTCGAACTATTTCATTCTTTTTTTCTGTCGATCTCACTTATATCGCTTCACCTGTCTGTCACACTTCTACAGTTGTCTCCTGTTTCATATATCTCTTTTTGTTCTTTGCATCGTTATCTCTGTCTGACACTTTTTCTCCCGGTGTCTCATTTTTCACTTTGTCTTGCTTTCCCCTGCCCCTTGCTTTATTATCTCTTTCTGCCTTTTGTCTTTCGTTGCAGGAAATGGAAAAACAGAAATGACAGAGCAAGAGAAGCTGGAAGAATGGAGGTTCTCCCTGAACGATTCGAATGAAACAGACATTTCAATTGCAGAATTCTGTCGATTCTCTGTTCTAAAATATTGTGCGATAATAGACAGAGAAGTATGTCAGTGTATGTGTGGGGGCTACTTTTAAGCAGCTATTTCATAACACGCAGCAATGATTGACGATAGTTAAAAGAAAGACTCGAGAAAAAGATGAAGCAGCCATGGTGCAAAAAAGCTGTAAAGGATACAAACCAATCACAAATGAAAGAATTCAGATTGGCAAGCAATAGTGTCGGCCGAATTTGGGATGTTTATTTTCGGAACCAGAAACAGGTAATACAGAGATAAATGAAAAGGAACAGCATAAAATTGAGAAAAAATATATAAACCAGCTGCAAGAGCGTTTCCATACAGAATTGAACTAAATACAATATCTGTGTAAACTTTGGAAAAATGTCAGGATATCATAAGTGGGACAGCCGGAGGATGGAAATGGGGAGTTGATTTCAGGGAACAGGCAGAGAATTAACTAAAATATTTCACATTGTTCTTCACAGGGGACGTCAGTGATTATATATCATAGAACATAGAATATAAAACAGAGAACGTTACAGAACACTAGAGGTTCTTCTGCCGTCAAAGACGTGCTGACCTGTCAATTTAATCTGACACACATCGAACATACATCGTTCCATTGTTGTCCATATATATGTCCAATGCCTATTTAAATGCCCTTAACGTCAGGGAGTTTACTACCTTTGCTGGCAGGCCGTTCCATGCCGATACTACTCTCTGAGTAAAGAAACTGCCCATTGTATCAGACCTAAATCTATCACCCCTCAAATTTTATGCCTGTTTCTGGCTGTCTGGTCTTCAACGAGGAAAACGTATCTCACTGTCCACCCAACCTAACCCTTGGATCATGTTATACGTCTCGATGGAATCACCTCTCAACCTTCTTCTCTCCAACGAAATCAGTTTCAGTTCGCTCAGCCTTTCCTCGTAAAACATTCCTTTCATTTAAGGCAACACCAGAGGAAATCTCCTCTGAACCCTTTCCAAAGCTTCCACGTCATTCTTATATTATCGTGGCCAGAAATGTACAAATACTCCATGTTCGGTCTTACCAGAGTCTTGTTCACCTGAAACATGACCTGTCGGTTCGGAAACCACTCATCCTACCAATGAAAGCCAACACACCGGATGCCTTTTTGACAACCCTATCAGCCTGGGTGGAAAGTTTCAAGGATTTATGCACTTGTGCAAAGTTATCTCTCTGTTCATATGTACTGTCAAGAATTCTATCATTACCCCAGGACTCTGCATTCCTGTTACTTCGGAAGTGAACTCGCTCACACTTTCCTGTGTTAAACTTTATTTGCCACTTCTCAGCCCAGTTCTGCATCTTATCTATGTCGTTCCGTTACCCATACATCCGTCGGCAATATCCACAACTCTGCCTACCTGTGTGTCATCAGCAAATTTACAAACCCATCCTTCTATGTTCACATCCATATCATTTACAAAACTGACAAACAGAAGAGAGCCAAAAACAGATCCTTGCGGCACATCACTGATAACTGATCTTCAGGATGAACATTTTCAATCAATTATCACCCGCTGTCTTCTTCCAGCGAGCCAAATTCTGACTCAAACCGCTAAATCACCTTCAATCTCGAAACTCCGTATTTGTGCAATAGACTACTGATCGGAAACTTATCAAATGCCTGCCTCTGAGGTTAGTATGCCCACACCAGCCGCTTTGCCTTCATTCACATGTTTTGTCACCTTCTTGAAAAACACAAGAAGGTTATTGAGGCAAGAACTATCCTTCTCAAAACCGTGTTGACTATCCTTAATCAAATTACTCTTTTCAAGATGATATAAATTTTATCTCTCACAATATTTTCCAACAACTTACCCAGAACCGAAGGAAGTCTCACTGACCTATCATTATCAGGTTTATCCCGACTCCCCTTCTTAAACACCATAACAGCATTTGGTGTCCTCCAATCTCCTGACACTACTCCTGTCGACACTGATGACATAAAGGTCGAAGCCAAAGTCTCTGCACTCTTACCTCTGCTTTCCAGAGAAACCGTCCAGCCCAGGGGACTTACCTATTTTCTGATTTTTCAAAATTGCTAAAGAAGGGCTTATGCTCGAAACGTCGAATTCTCTATTCCTGAGATGCTGCCTAACCTGCTGTGCTTTGACCAGCAACACATTTGCAGCAAAACCTCCTCTTTGTCATACACAATCTCATCGAACCTATTAGCCTGCATCACCACATTCTCACGAACATTTCGCTTTTCCAATGTCAACACTGATAAAAAGTCTTCATTCAACACTTCCCCATGTACTCAGTTTCCACGGTCACCCTCCCACTACAATCTTGGATTGGCCTAATCTTCCTCCAGTCATTCTTTAATTCCTGATGTTCCTATCAATAGCCTGAGAGCTACTGGATAAGGTAGCCTGCTACCTTATCCAGTAGCAATTTCTCATATACTCTCCTGACTCTTCTTAGCCGTCTCTGTGGGTCTTTTCTGGCGAACGTATAACTCTCAAGCCCCCTAATGACACTTCACACCTTGTCCTCCCATTAGCCTTTTTCTCTCTCTGTACAAGAGCTTCAACTTCTTTAGTAAACCATGGCTGATAGGTGTATACTTATCAAGGACTCGCAGTAACAACTCCTTGAACAAGGTCCACATTTCATGTGTGTCCATCCCCTGCAGGTTCCTTCCCCATCCTATGCATGTTAAATCTTGCCAATAGCATCATAATTGCCTTCCCCCAGTTATCCCTCTTTCCCTGCAGTATACACCCGTCCTGCCCATTGCTATTGCAAACATAACCGAATTCTGATCACGATAGCTAAAGTGCTCACTACCTCCAAAACTAACATGTGGCCGCATTCATTCCCCAGTACCAATTCCAGTATGGCATCGGCCCTTGTTGTCCTGTCTCCATACTGTGTCAGAAAGACCTCCCACGCACATTGAACAGAAACTTACCTATCTAAACTACTTGAACTATATTATTCCCAGTCAATATTTGGAAAGTTAAAGTCCACCATAAAAAATTACTCTGTTACGACTATTCCTATCGCGAATCATCTTTGTTATTCTTTCCTCTACATCACTCGAACAATTCGGAGACTTGTAGAAAACTCCCAGCATGGTGACCTCTCCTTCCCTGTTTCTAACCTTAGCCTAAACAACCTCAGTGGATGAGTCCTCAAACGTTATCTCAGCTGCTGTAATACCATCTTTAATTAACAATGCCAACCTCCATTCAAGCACACCCCTTTTAGCATCTTCTCTGTTCTTACTGAAACGTCTAAATCCCAGAATCTATCACCGTCATTCTCTTCCTCCTCTAACTATGTCTCTGAAGTGGCCACAACAACGAAATCCCCCGGATTAATCCCTGCTGCAAGTTTTCCGAAAGTACTCTGGATGCTCCTTGCATTTAAGTACACACATTTCATATCAAAATCCTGATTGCCGGTGCACTCTCACGACCTAATTAACCAATCCCTGATTTCACTACCCTCAAACGCCTGTTCACTGGAACTACAGTTCAGATTCCCATCTCCTTGCTGCATTAGTTTAACTCCTTCCCCCGAAGAACATTACCAACTCAACCCCCTACTCCCAGAATATTTGTACCCCTCTGGTCCATGTGAAGTCCGCTTTGTTTGTAGAGGTGCCACTTTTTCCAGACAGAGCTACAATTATGCAAGAATAAAAAGTCCCTCTGTTCTTCACCATTCCTGCTGCCACATGTTCAGCTCTGCTCTCACCCCGTTCCACTCTTCACTGGCGGGTGATAAGGTTATCAAACCACAGATAACACCTCTGTCTGTTCTAGCTCTAAGGTTCCACACTAGCTTCCTGAATTTCTGCCTGCAATTCCCACCTTTCTTCCGACCTACGTCGGTGGTGCAAATATGTACCACGACTTGGGCCTGCTCACTCTCCACCGCAAGGATCCCAAAAACAGGATCAGAGACATCACAAACCCTGGCACCGGGGAGACAATACACTGAACATGAGTCTCCATCATTCCCACAGTCTCTCTAACTATGCAGACCCCAATGACTCAAGCTCCATTCCACTTCCCCTTCCCGTCTGAAGAGCCATGACAGACTCTGTGGCAGATGCCTGTGCCCCATTGCTTACTCTTGGTACGTCCCCATGGCCCACAGTATCAACACGGTATACTTGTTGAGGGGAACCACCACAGGTGATTTCTGCACTTGCTGCCAATTCCCTTTCCTACTCCTGACCCCTCTACTTCATTCGCGTGGCTGTGGATTAACTATCTCCCTTCAACTCATCTCAATAATTGCCTCAGCCTCCCGAATGATCCAATCTGCATCGAACTCTCGATCCAGATCCCTCATTGAGCTGGAGTTGGTTGGACATCCCACAAATGAAGTCAGCAGGAACAATATAGAGGACCATTAAATCCCACGTACTGCAAAAGGAACATTCAACTGCCAGAACCTCCGATCCCACTGATCTAAATTCCCAAATAGACCGCTGAAAAAAATGAAAAACGAAAGAAAAGACAGGCCACCTTCCCAACTGACGCACAGAACGTTTATTTCGTTTTGAGGTGGAGGAAATGTGTGTGATACTACCCGAGTAGTGTTTCGGTTAAAGAAGCTGCCCAAATCTGTAACCTTGTGCACTCTCCAAACGTCACCAGCAAATAGCGATCACGGAACCTAAAAGGAAGTAATTTCTACAGTATACTCACGTATCACGAGAGACTCAGCTCCTCCCAGGTGACATTGTATAATCTCCGCCAGACTCCAGGAACTAAAGAAGACCAGACCTAAAGTTCGTAACTTATACAGTATACTCACATATCCTGACTTTATCTGCTGCTCTCTGGTGACCTCGTAACATCTCCGACATACTCCAGGAACATATATTCAAGATAACAAGCAGAACCGAAATTGGACTGAAGTTCTTGAACTGTATCTAACAAGAGGAAGAAGGCGTCTTTTAAACTGAGAAGACCAAGGGTATACATTTCAGCAGCAGCTGACACAAGGTTTTGGACTAAGTGGATACAGAGTGACCACATGGCACTAAGGATGAATGGAATCTGAAAGGTTATATCTATAATGTCAGTGAGAGGGCGAATACTTGCCCAGTAAAGTTTACCGTATAAAATAAGTATGAAGTCGTGCATGTTGACCATGAGAGCAAAATGGCAGGCCGTTAGTAAATGCAGAAGACCCCAAAAAGAAGTGCAGTACTACGGGATTTGGGTGTTCCTGCATAAGAATCATAAAGTTAGCACGCTGGTACCGCAAGTACCTTGACTGAGTCATTAGGTTTATTCATGGAATGAAAGTGTTAATTTATCTGGTACATCTAAAATGTTTCGGCATTTATTCTTTGTACTTGAAGTGAACGAGGGGTAATAATACTGAAATGTACAAAACACAGAGGGGGCTTGCGAAGGTAGATGTTGAGAATGCAGTTCTCACCCTGAAACAGAGTCTCAGATTCAGGGACATAGGTAAAGAATAAGCGATGTCGAATCAACATTGTGATGCAGAGAAACGTTTTCCATCAGAAGTTTGTGAATTTCTGGAATTCCCTTACACAAAGAATTGTGGCAGTTAGATCACTGAAAGTTTTTACAGATAGGGCATACAGGTTTTTGACATATCGGTGAGTTGGGGGATGCCAGGCATTGGCAGGAAAGTGGAGTTGAACCTTGAAGTAGATCAGCCATATTCTTAAATAATGACAGGGCAGGTTTGACCGACAGAAAAGCCTACTGCTTTTCCTGTTTCAAACGTTATCATGTTCTGTTATTGGAAAGAAGCTGGTTGTTTTCCTTCAAGTCGTCTTGTGCATCGAGTAATTCGTTGAGAACAGAGGATTAGAGTGAGCTAACCCTGGGTGGGTTACGGGAGCTGTACTGACAGTAATCTGGACTGTAACATGTCCCACATCAGGAGCAGAAGTTATGGAGAGGGAAAGATTTTATCGTGAGCATTGCAAGTAAGGAGAAATTGCACCACGATTTGTCAATAGGAGCACGGAGATACAGGTAGATGGGCGATTGTAGGGGAGAGAAATTCTCTCCCCAGAGTTCTTGCCAAATCTATGAACTGAGGTGAATGTTATTGCTATTTCTGTTTTGTATATTTAGCAAAGACATAAACTGCAATCTTCAGTTTCAGTCACAAACTTCACTTCATTTCCATGATGTACGACTCCTCAGTCATAATTATCTAAGACAGAACAGAGTTGTTCAGAGCCTTGCGTCTGCCTTTCACGCTGTACTGTTTTATATCGGTGTATTCTCTCTGACATCAAACCCACCTACTTCCACAACTATAATATCACCATTCTCTAGTTCAGACTCAGTGCTACTGCTGAATTAGCCGTCATCTACCCTTCTGTTAACTTCAGACTTTATGGTTCGCATTCTTGTCCGACCACTTAAATTCGAATGGCAAATATGCGAATGAAAACTAATTTCACTCATGGAAACGATAAAGCATCAGGATTTATTTATATCACTCATAACTTTTGGTAAATAAACTTAATATGAATACCCAGTCTGGACGAAGTGTGACTTCAGACCCACAAGAATACGTTTGGCTCCATATTGTCTTCAAAATGGCTGCAATCATGGTCAATTAATGATGTATGCAAATGCTGCCCTTGCTGGTGATGACAACAACCCGTGAAACAAAAGTATTAAAGGCGAAATAAACCAAAAAGCTGTGAATGCTGGATCTCTGAAATAAAATTCTCCAGTATCTGAAAGTGTTGGGGAATCTCTGCAGGCATGGAGCCTCTGTCGGGAGAAAAAAACAAGATAAATTTCGAGTTCAGAAAATGTACCTCACATCAGAACAGAAAGCAACTGGGAAATAATGTTATATGTTTTGGTGTCAGGGATGGTTGGGCTTGGGGTGGGGGGACGGGGTAGTCGGGTGTATGGTTTGAATTGAATGGATGGAGAAATGCCCAGAAAAAGTAGGGGGAGAAAGAGAGGAAAAGGGGCAAAGGGAATCCTAATGATGAATTGGAAGTAAAACAAAACGGGAGTTTAATCTAACTTTTCTGATTTTCTCGTGTTCACGTCCATTTAGATATGTTCTGCTTAAAGTGAGTTTTGTTCCCTCTGTCTCTTTTCTCTGGGTATTTTGATCAAATCATTGGGAAAACTGGTGCTGCCATTATATTTGCTGAGATGCAGAGAAGGTAATGTGAATTATCAACTACGTCTTTGGTCAGATGAACTGTTACTATGGGACTGTGCAGAAATGTAACGACTTTCTCAGCCAGTAGTTAAACTGAGGCATTTTGAATACTGAATTTGTGCACGATTTGTGTGGGAAATCGACTTGCTCTTGTCATTGGAAAGTCAGTGGAGGCGCAGGAGATGTTTTCTTCGGGTTTGTGTTATCAGCTGTGTTCACTCAAGGTTATCCGAAAGTCTGGTGACCACTCTCCTGACGAGATATGGGTACTGCATTGACAGTGTGTCTGGGTCCATGGTAAACAATTGAGCAGAGACTGCACAGAAGGGAAGGTCTGGATACAAGGAGGAGAAAGTCATTGCACTATACTCCCTGAGATTTCCAGTAATATATTTCAAAGATGAATCCATTTAAATGTGAAAACCCCTTGTTCCAAAAGTGAGGTGGGCACTGAGCTGTGTCTCCTCATTCAGTACAACCTATAGCCTTCCAGCAGGGACAGGACTGTGCTGACACTCAGCATTAAGTGAACTGGATTGATTCTGAACTTTCCAGGCAGGACTGGTTGACATATCCATCATCTCCAGAGTGCAGTTCACTGATACATCAGTAGTTGACAGAAGCCACTGCCCACTTTGAGGAATGATCTCTCCCAAGAAATTTACAGAAATTAACTTCCAGAAATGCTGGGGAACAGGTAGACTGGTGAAAATGAGGAACTGCTGGAAATTAGAATTAATGAAGCATAATTTTTTGAAAAGTTTATTGAATTGAATCTTGATGAGTTGCTGCATCAGATGAGCCTTCTCCTAGAGTATTGAGGAGGTCGCAAGAGAGACAGTAAAGGAATTGCTGAGTATTCTTCAAAGTTTGTTAGTTTCTGGAAAGGAACATGCAGGCTGGAAAGCAGGCCATGTGAAAGTGAATATTTTAAACAGGACAAAGAGGGAAAACGGAAAACGAAACAGTCTCATGTCAACTGTGAGAAAAATATTGGAACTTGTCATAAGGAATGTGATAACTAGACACTTCGAAAACAATGATATGATTTGGTAGAGTCGGCCGAAATTCAGGAAAGGGAAACGATCTTTAATAAACCTCCTGCAGTTTTGGAGAGAATGTCCGTCGTGCAGTCGACAATGGAGACCAGGTGGGAGTGAAGTATTTGAATTTTGAGAAGAAATTTGACATGGCTGAATGCGGGTGAGTGGAGAACGTTAGCCTCCATGGGTATGTAGGAATGGAATACTTACCACGTGTATTAAAACTGGGTCATGGACAAATAAAGACAGTATTTTCTTTCCTCTGGATGGAAGGATTGTGGGGTATCATAATGACCAGTGCTTGAATAATACAAGGCATATAAAAAAAATCAGGTTTGAACAACATACAGAATGATTCAAATTTATGTTTATTCAACAGGGAGATCTTGCGAAGTGCTGTTGTTAAAAAGGACCTTGGTCATAATTCAGTAGCAGAATTCATGCAGGGCCTGATGTAATTATAACTGTAAATGATATGTGGTCCTTCATGCAAAATGATTAAGGAATCAGTAAATATGTCTTAGTCAGTAGTAGCGTTTTGTTGAGGGAGTATTTGGAATATTTTGTACAGATTTGGTCTGCTATGCAAATAATGATCTCTATGTCAACGAGAGAGTGCAAAGGAGTTTCAGCAGACTAAACCTTGGTGTGATGTTAGCGTGAGAAGACAATAAAGTAGCTATGTGTTTAATCTGTAGCGCTGTGAGAGAGTAAGATGTTGAAACTTGATATCTATGAACACACACTCATTATGTCGCAAACAGCCATAGAAGATGAGAAATTCCATAATGTCCGCAGTATGTTTGATTCCCATTAGTTTAAATGCATGTACAGAGATCTCAGATCGACTGACAGAGAGATGCAGGCTCTCAATGAACCCTGGACATTTTATTGCACAGTAACTATGTGACACTGTACTCAACATTGCATTGATTGCAACTCAGTCATTAAACATATTGCTTTAATTCTGAAAGAGTGAGCCGTTCCCCATCAACTTGTAACCTCCAGAGAGAACATGGTTCTGCTCTCTGAGCGATGGAAGGTGCTTCTCAGACTGGTTAACAAAACAGCTTCATTCCCCGTGCCAGAAAATGACGTTGAAGTAACGTATATGTACTATGAGTAACGAAGCTATGAGGAACAACAGGGAACAGTCCATCAGCGCAGTTCCAGCTCCATTTGTTTCGGAAGTTGAAACATTTCTGACGCCTTCTTGTTCCTGTGACAGTGTATTGAGGAGCTGAATGATCTCTTCTTGTTCCTTTGTAAATGTTTCGAGTTTGAAACGCCCTCTTAATGGTCCTGTGTAAGTGACGGGTTAAAGGGAGCAGACTTCCTGTCAGCTTGTGTAACAGGTGGGAGGAACTGAATTGGTTAGCCCTCTTCTTCCCCCATAGTTTTGATGAGCTAACGGGCTTCTCCACATCCTTGTGAAGACAAACTGAGGAACTGAATGAACTCCTTCAGTTTCTGTGGAAATGTGCAGCGTCTGGCAGTGCCTCCACATGAGTGTTAGCGACACTTTAACAACACAGGATTGAATGCTCTCCATCAATAGACCATGATAAAGGTTCATTACAGTTTCGAAACAGGCCCATCTGCACAACAGATCCACACCGACCCTCCAAAGTGCAAGCAACCAAGACCCATTGCCCTACATTTACCCCTTCACCTAACTCTTTGGGCAATTTAGCAATTCACCTAACCTGCACATTTTTGAGCTGTGGGAGGAATCCGGAGCACCCAGAGGAAATCCACGCAGACACGTTGAGAATGTGCAAACTCTACACAGACAGTTGCCTGAGGCGGGGATTGAACCAGCTCAGGAACTCTGGCGATGTGAGGCAGCAGTGCTCGCCACTGTGCCACCGTGCCGCCCGAAAGGTGTAGGAGCAGGGAGTGATTTCTTCAAAAGGAGGGCAACGAATGACAGGAATTCTCTATGCTACAGAGTCAGGAGAGATAGATCACTGAAAGGTCACTGAATGAACTTCCTTATTTCTGTGCACGATGTTACGGAGAATGTCACCTCCAACTGCTCCTGTCTAGCAGATTTGAGGGGCTGAATGGAACATAGTTACATGGGACTGAGGAGCAGGAGTGTGTCACTGGACATTTCGAGCCATCTCCACTAATCAGTTAGTTTATGGGTGATCAGGTTGTGGTCTCGGCCTCACTTTCCTGCCTGTGTCTCATTATCACTGACTCACTTCTCTGTCAATTAATTAAAGAGCACATTGAAGAAATGTAAACAGAGAGGCAGCACAACCATCTGAAGAAGAGAATTCCCGCTCAAAAGGTCCTCACAGTTTTTTCTCCTCAACTCTCTTACAGAGTCATACTGCACGGAACCTCGTCCACATTGACCAGTCATCCCAATCAAATCACGCCCAATTGGACAAAATTGGACCAATATTACTCCAACTCCTTCCTATTAATATGAACATCTTAATGCATTTTTAATTTGTAACGTTACCATCCTCCAACACCTTCTCTGTTAGCCAGTTCCACACACACACACCACACTCTGATTAAAATTCTGTCCCGTTTGTATCTTTGTCCTCTCACCTTAAATATTATTTCTTTGGTTTTGGGCTCCACTATCCTGGGAAAAATACCTTGGCTATTCAGGCTATCTAGCCCCCGCATGATTTTATAAGCCACTATAATGTTACGCCCAAACCTCTGATGTTCCAATGTGAAACAAAAAGCCCCAGCTGCGCAGCGTCTTCCTGAGAGTCAATCACTCCTTTCCCAGCAATTTGCTTGTAAATCCTTTCTGCGCTTTGTCAAGTTTAACAACATCTTTTCGATAGCAGTGAGAACCAAATTAAACACATTATTTAAATGTGCCAAATCAACATTCTGCACAGTCGAAACGTCATCTCCCAAGTTGCATACTCAATGCGCTGACAAATGAAGTCAAATATATCAAAAGCCTTCTTCACGACCCTGTCTACTGTGATTCCACGTTCCAGGAAATATGACCCTGCACCCTTTTGTTCTCCAACACTCCCCACGGCACAACCATATATTGTGCAAGCTCTGCCCGGTTTTTACTTCCCGAAATGCAACACTTCACGTTTGTCTAAACGAAACACGATTTGTCACTTCTTAGCCTATTGGCCCATCTGATCAAAGTCGCATTCTACAGTGAGGGAAACATTACTGGCCCACTTTTCCTCGAATTTCATTTCACCTGCAAACATACTAAACAGGCAAATGTTCACATTCAAGTCATTTGTGTAAATGACAAAAAGTAGTGAACTCAGCACCTGTGGTACACCACTGGCCACAGGGTTCCAGTCTGGAAAGCAATCCTGTGCGAACCACTCTTGTCTTCAATCTAATATTTTTGTCAAATGGCCAGCTCAGCTTGGATCCATTTTAAATCTAGCATTACTAACGTGTCTGCCAGATGGGATCCTGTCGAACACCGAGCTGAAGTCTACATGAATAACATCTCCCACACTGCCTTCATCAATCTTATTTTTCACCTCTTCAAAAGGCAATCGAGTTTGTTAGACATGATTTCTCATACAAAAAGCCATGATGAGTATTCCTAATCTGTCGTTGCATTTAGAAATGCATGTAAATCGACATCACAGTCAATTCTGTTCAACAACTTATGCAACAATGTTATCAGGCTCACTGATCTATCATTCGGGTCATCATTCAACACATGAAGTTATTCTGCTCTTACAAGCTGCTGTCAATGGGATTACTTCCCAGAACAGTTGGATTTGGGTCAGTTCCCTTTCCTTGAGAAAGTGGGCAGATTCCAATGAATCTTCATCAGAAATCCGGCATGAGTGGTAAAGATGACTAAGGAGTTTTCAGCTCACAGATATTACTGGGAGGAGGAATACGCCAAGAGGGATGGAACAATAGGCTATTCCTTCTAAGGAAGATTGCACCTTCTGCTCTCTGAGTTGAATCTCACAATAACATTGTTCAGCCCCAAAGTGGACCAAATGAGGTCTCTTTGAACAATGATAGAACTGTATGAATTCATTACATTCCATGATCCATGTAGGGACATCATCGTTGCTATCGTACACAATGTCATTTCTTTCGTAACAAGGAGTCCCATTAGATTTGAATAGGTATTCAAATGTGCCAGTATAATTTTATAATGCAACGTTTAATATCTTTGCAATTAGATTACTTACAGTGTGGAAACAGGCCCTTCGGCCCAACAAGTCCACACCGACCCGCCGAAGCGCCACCCACCCATACTCCTACATTTACCCCTTACTTAACACTACGGGCAATTTAGCATGGCCAATTCACCTGACCCGCACATCTTTGTGACTGTGGGAGGAAACCGGAGCACCCGGAGGAAACCCACGGAGACACGGGGAGAACGTGCAAACTCCACACAGTCAGTCACCTGAGGGGGGAATTGAACCCAGGTCCCTGGCGCTGTGAGGCAGCAGTGCTAACCACCGTGCCACCCACCATGTTTGTATATTAATGAATGCGTCTTATTCTTAAATGACCTCCCCAGTTTTATTCTCCTATACAAGATAAAATATTCAGCAGGTATTCACTACTTCAAAACTTCATATGGACATGAAGAATATTTCTCATTCCAAGGCCTAAACGAGTAATTGTGCATAACATAATACTTTCGTCCGAATTTTGAGTAAAGAATAAAATCTTTGAAAACATTCCAAAGTCATTGGTTTTTCACTTCAGGGAATTACAACTGCACACAGTACATTAGGTATGGTCACAGTAATGGCTGTACCGATGCAGTAAAGAAAATCATTGCAATCATACCCTATACCATTTGCAAGAAACAGTGACATTCTATTTGTTTTCTAAATAATTTGCTATATCTACATACTATCTTGATGTGATTTGTGTGCCAGGGTACAGAAATCTGCATTCTGTCTCCAATTATATAATTTAAAGTTGATTTATGCTTCCTCCAAAGCGCAACGTTTGCATTACTCACATTGCGCTATTTCACTTTTTGCCAACGATTTGCTCACTTCCCTTCCCTGTCTGTATCCCTTTGCAGAAACTATGTCTCCAATTGACATTTTATTGAATGACTATCATGGTGTATGAGCAAACTAAGCTCCAGTCCATTCAGCCCCTTCATTCAAATCATTAAACTTGATGGTAATTTGTTGATAACCTCAAACTGATCTCTGATGAATCCCATTGGTATTAGCTATCCAAACTGAAAATCTATAATTATCCTTCTCTGTATTTCACGATAGCTAACCAGGGCTCCCCTGTTCCTGTGTACCACCTTAGAAAGGCTGTATTGCCTCCTGCTGTGCCTTGTCGATGGTTGTCGAGGTTTTTATGAGCTCAGAATTACTCCATTATGATCATTTGTTGTCAGAGGTGAGGTCGCACGTTCAATGATTCTGATCTCTAAGAGGTTAAAAGATGAGCACAGAACGTAGACTAACTTTTGTGTACAACGCTACATGGTCAAAAATGCGTTCTTACAGATTCAGCGAGAGATCTATTTTGCAGTCTCAGTCATGTGCTGAGTTTTCACCAGACACATATTGAGGAGGAGAGCAGATTTCCTCCTTTCCTAATTAACATATGCCCCTTTAACAACACAACCAGTTCAGATAATCTTAATCATTAATTTCATTTTTGGCTCTTGATGCTGTCTTGAAAAATTTTCACAGTCGCAACACATTAAAATAAATTATTGTCTTTGAGGGGTGATCATATCGAGGTTCATAAAATCATGTTGCACATGGATAGGTTAAATAGACAGGGGCTTTTCCCCGAGGTTGGGGAGTCCACAACTAGTGGGCATAGGTTTAGGGAGAGAGAGGGGAAAATTGAAATGGGATCCAAGGGGCAACGTTTTCACATGCAGGATGATGCGTGTATGGCATCAGTCACCTGAGATAGTGGTGGAGGCTTGTACTTGGAAAGACATCTGAATCGGTATATGGAAAGGAATAGTTTCGGGGGTAAAATGGGCCAAATGCTGACATTGAAACTAAATTAAATTTGGACATCTAGTAAGTAGGAGTAAAAGATCTGTTCTGTAATGTATATCTCTATGACGTGATGAATACTTCATTCTATTCCGGTGTAACTCTTTCGGGGAGCAGAATGGGCTCAGCCTATCTCATCGCAGTGGTAGTGACTGGCTGAATTGGGACTCCCTCTGCCTCTGAAAGACCGCTGAAGGTTGCAGTGAAGGAGTAGCAATTCGGAGCTGCGGGAGGCCATTTTACCCTCGAAACTGCTTTTCTGTTTGGGAACATCACCTTTTAGGTGTATAAGTCCCACTCAGTTTTTACTTTCCAAAATGTAGCACCTCACCTTTATCTGAGTTAAACTCCATTCGCCACACCTCAGCTCATTAGCCCATCTCATCACGATCTTGTTATATTCTGAGACAACCTTCTTCTCTATCCTGTTCACATCCAATTTTGGTGTCATCCGTGAACGTATAAACCATACGCCCTATGTTCACATTCAAATCATTTAGAGAAATGACGAACAGCAGTGGACATCGGCCGACAGGCTGAAAAGCAACCTTCGTCTACCAACATCTGTTTTCTCATTTCAATCGAAATCTGACTGACATTTTCTTCCTATTTTCTATGAGATTTAACCTTACTAAGCAGTCTACCATGACTAAAATTATCGAACGTTTTACTGAAGTCCCGACCCCTGCACTGCACTCATCAATGCTCTCCGCTACTTCTTCCAAAATAATCCAGTTAATGAAATCTAATTTCCTTCGCAAACAACCAGCTTGACTATCCCTAATCAGACCTTGTACTTACAAATCTTATCGACAGTGTTCCGTCCAGCAGCTTGCCCACCACAAATGTTAATCTCAATAGTCTATACTTGCCTGGCTTTTCCTTCCCAGGTTGTTTAATAATGGCGTCACGTTAGCCACCCTGATGTCTTCCTGTACCTCAACTGCGGCTAATTAAGATAAAGATATGCTGGCAAGGTGCCCAATAATCCCTTCCCGAGCTACCCACAGAGTTGTCGGGTAACCATATTGTGTGCAGTTTTGGTCGCCATGCTATAGGAAGGATGTGGAGGCATTGGAACGAGTGCAGAGGAGGTTTACCAGGATGTTGCCTGGTATGGTAGGAAAATCGTATGAGGAAAGACTGAGGCACTTGTCGCTGTTCTCATTGGAGAAAAGAAGGTTTAGGGGAGATTTGATAAAGGTGTACAAGATGATTAGGGGTTTAGATAGGGCAGACACTGAGAACCTTTTACCGCTGATGGAGTCAGCTGTTACAAGGGGACACAGCTTTAAATTAAGGGGTGGAAGGTATAGGACAGATGTTCGGGGTAGATTCTTTAAACAGCGGGTTGTGAGTTCATGGAATGCCCGGCCAGTAGCAGTAGTGAACTCTCCCTCTTTATGGTCATTTAAGCGGGCATTGGATAGGCATTTGGAAGTTATTGGGCTAGTGTAGGTTAGGTAGGATTCGATCGGCGCAACATTGAGGGCCGAAGGGCCTGTACTGCGCTGTATTTTTCTCTGTTCTATGTTCATATCAGGACCCATGAAGTGCATTTTATTAAACAGCATGTGGCTCGGAAATGGAATGTACATCCCGAGGAAGTGATGGATGTGGGGGAATATACAATGTTTCATAAACATTTGATTAAGTGCAAGAATTAAGATGAAGTTTGGAAAAAAAATATGGGCCAAGTGCAGGCAGGTGAGAATGGTGTAGTTTGGGATCATCGTGAGAATGGACTGTATGGTCCGATAGATCTGTTTTCAAAAATTCTGTATAACTCGATAACATCATATGTGCTTCTATGCCCAAGTATATGTCTACCTATTTGTGCCCGTGTTGATCTGTTTCTGTGCCTATATGAGCCTCTCCGTACTCCTCTGTGCATATCCTTCTTTCATTGTTCCTGCGTTAGTGTGTATATGTATATTTGTATCTCTGCCTCTACATTTGTGTACAACAAGAAATCTTTTGTGTTGGGGCTGAATCATTGAAATGGGGGTCAAGACCACCATCCAACCCTCTTCCTCTGTCCCTCTTCTGATTTAATTGATACAATGCCACACCCTTCTGATCTGATTTAGGACTTTTCAGTCATTTCTAAAATGTAAGATGATGTTAAAGTTTCAGAATGTGCATTAAAATTCGTCTCAACTCCTTCTAAAATATTTCACTCAGAGTTGCTGGGATATAATTGCAATGGAAACGTGTACACTGTTCCTTTTGTTGTGAAAGTGCAACAACTTACTTCGTGTTACCGTATTTCTTATATTATAGTTTCTGGAGTGTGTCGGAGATGCTGCAAGGTGACCAGGACGCAGTGGAGCCTGTCAGGATAAGTCTGTATACAGTCTAAGTTAATTCACTTTAGGTCACGTGTTCTTGATATCCTGACATCTGTCAGAGAGTTCGCGAGGTTACATATTTGGGCTGTTGCTTTTGACAAAAGACTATTTGGGTACCGTCTTCCATCAATCCTCCTCCTCTAATCCAAATAAAATATCTGTGTGTCTCTTGGGAAGGTGGCAAGTGTTATATTTTCGTGTTTCATTTATTTCAGCGGTCTGTTTGAGTATTCAGAATCGTATGATTGGAGGTTATGGCAGTTGAATGTTCCTCCTGCATTATGTGGGAGGCAAGGGTCACCTGTATTGCCCCTGCTGACTTCATTTGTGTGATGCCTAAACAACTCCAGCTCGTTGAGGGAACTGGAGTTTCAATTGGATTTTCTTTGGATAACTGAGGACAGGGAGTCGGTTACTAAGAGGAGTTACAGGAATTTAGTTCCTCCAGAACCATGTGAAGAAGGTAGCGTGTCTCCTGTCAGAATTGGAAAAGGAACTGGCAGCAAGTGCTGGGAAGACATGTGGTGGTTCCCCTTAACAGCAAGAATACCGTGTTGGATACGGTTTGGGGGTTGGGCTACTCAACAGAGAATAACGATAGGGTGCAGGTCTCTGTGGCAGAGTCTGTCTCTGTTGCCCAGAGGGGAAGGGAAAGAGGAAGAGGTTTTGATAATGGCGATTTCATTGTCAGGGGAACAGGTAGGAGGTTTTGTGGGAACGGCGGAGACTCACGTTTGGTGTGTTTCCTCCCTGGTGTCAGGGTTCATAATATCTCTGATCGTGATTTTGTGAACCTTTTGGAAAAGAGGGAGCAGGCCAAAATCGTGGTCCATATTGGCACCGACAAAGAAGGTAGGAAGATAGATGTGTATCTCAAGCAGAAATTCGGGGAAGTAGGGTGGAAACTTCGAGCTGGAACAACAGAGATTTTATCTCTGTTTTTTTGGTCGTCACACTTGCGGGTGAAGGGAGGATAAGGAAAAGAATGGAGCTGAAGATGTGGCTGCAGGAATAATATAGAAGAGAGGTTTTTGGATTCGGCGATAACTTGAGCTCTATCTGGGGAAGGTGGCTCCTCTAAAACAGAATGGTCATCGAATGAGCCGAAGAGGTACCAATATCCTTGGGCTGGGATCAGAATTGTTAATGGTCTTCGGGGGAGGTATTTTAAACTAATGCAGCAGGCAGATGACAACATGAACTGTAGTTCCAATGTACAGGGTTTTGAGGGTAAAGAAGTCAGGGATAGGATTACGAGGTCGCGATAGGGCACTTGTAATCAGGATTTTGAATTGAAATGTGTGTACATCAATGCCAGGAAAATCCAGAATATGATGAGTGAACTTGCAGCCTGGTTTGTAACTGGGATTTCGATGTTGTGGCCACTTCAGGGATGTATCTAGAGGAGGGACTGGAATGTTTGTTGCAGATTCCGCTATGTAGATGTTTCAGGAAGAACAGAGAAGGTGATAAAAGGGGTTGGGGCTGATGTGGAGGGGTTGGCATTGTTAATCAAGTGTAGTATTACAGCAGCTGAGATAACGTTTGAGTACTGAGATAGTTTGGGATGAGGTTAGCAACAGGAAAGGGGAAGTCACACTATCTCGTTTTTCTAAAATTCTCGGAATTATTCCTATGATGGAGAGAAAAAGAATAGCAAAGAGGATTCTCGATAGGAGCGAGAGTAACTGCGTAGTTGGTTGGGGACATAAACTTCCTCAATATGTGCTGGGAATAATACAGTTCAAGTATTTTAGATGTGCAAGTTTCTGCTCAATGTGTGCTGGAGAGTTTTCTGACAAAGTATGTCGACAGGCCAACAAAGGGCGATGCCATACTGGATTTGGGACTGGGTAATGAACGCGGACTGGTGTTACATTTGAATGTAGGTGAGCACTTTGGCGATTTGTGATCACAATTTGATTATGTTTACATTAGTAATTGGCAGGGATGGGTATGTACAGCAGGGGAAGAGGGATAATTGGGAGAAAGACAATTATAATGCGATTAGGTCAGATTGAACAAGCATTGAATGGGGAAGGAAAATGCAGGAATGGACGCACGTGAACTCTGTGTTTGGTCAAGGAGTTGTTATAGCGGGTCCTCGATAAGTAAATGCCTATCAACCATGGCATACGAAAGAAGTTGAAGCTCTTGTCAGGAGGTAGAAGATGGCTGACGTGAGGATAACGTGTGCAGCCTCAAATAGGTGGCTTGAGAGTTATACATAAGCCAGAAATCATGCACAGAGAGGGCTAAGAAGAGCCAGGAGTGGAAATGAGAAGTTGCTGCTGGATAAGATCAAGGAAAGTTCCAAGCGTTTGATAGGAATATCAGGAATTAAAGAATGACTACAGGAAGATTAGGCCAATCAAAGATAGCAGTAGGAAGTTTTGCGTCGAAATGGAGAACATAGGGGAGGAGCTTAATGAAGACTTTTTGCCAGTATTCACCGTTGAAAACGGCAATGTTAGTAACAATACAGATATGTATGGGTCTAGATTAGATGATAGTGTATTTGACAAAGAGGAGGTTTTTAGCAATTTTGAGAATTCTGAAAATAGAGAAGCCCGCTGGGCTGTATGGGATTTATGCTCGGATTCTCAGAGAAGCCAGGGAGGAGATTGCAGATACTTTAGCTTTGATCTTTATGGTTCATTGTCGACAGGAGCAGTGTCTGAAGTCTGGAGGACAGCAAATGATGTGCCCGTCTTTAAGAACGGGACTCTGCTTAATTCTGATTATTATAGGTCAGAGAGACTTGCTTCAGTTCTGGGTAAGGTGTTGGAAAATGTTATCTGGGAAGGAGTAATTTGATTATGGATAATCAACACGGTTTTGAGAAAGGTTGGTCATGCCTCAATAATCTTATTGATTTCTTCGAGAAGATGACAGAACAGGTGAATGAAGGCAAAGCGGCTGATGTGTGCACATAAACTTCAGCCAGGCATTAGTATGCTTTCACACGGTAGGCTATTGCACGAAATGCAGCGTTTCGAGTTTGAAGGTGATTTAGTGGTTTGGATCAGAAATTGGTTAGCTGAAAGAAACCAGCGGGTGGTGATTGGTTGAAAATGTTCATCCTGAAGGTCAGTTTTCAGTGGTGTGCTTTTCGGATCTGTATTTGGCTATCTTCAGTTTGTCATCTGTTAAAGTATGTGGCGTAGAAGAATGCTTTTGTAAACTTGCCGATGACACACAGGTAGGCAGAGTTGTGGATAGTTCCGATGGATGTTACGGGTTACAGAGTCACAGAGTCATAGAGATGTGCAGCATGGGAACAGACCCTTCGGACCTACCCGTCCATGCCGAGCAGATATCACAATCCAATCTAGACTCACGTGCCAGCAGCCAGCCCAAATCTCTCCAAACCCTTCATATTCATCTCCCAATCCAAATGCCTTTTAAATGTTGCAGATGTACCAGCCTCCACCATTTCTTCTGACAGCTCATTCCATACCCGTACCACCCTCTGTGTGAAATAAAGTTGCCTCTGAGGTCTCTTTTATATCTTTCCCCTCTCACCCTAAAACGATGCCCTCTAGTTCTGGTCTCCCCGACTCCAGGGAAAAGACTTTGCATACTTACAATATCCATGCCCCTCGTAATTGTGTAATCACTATAAGGTCACCCCTCAGCCTCCGATACTTCAGGGAAAACAACCCCAGCCTGTTCAGCCTCTCCCCGTTGCTCAAATTCTACAAACCTGACAACATCCTGTTAATTTTTTTCTGAACCCTTTCAAGTTCCACAGCATCTTTCCAATAGGACAGAGACCCAAATTGCACGCAATATTCCAACAGTGGCCAAACCAATTTCCTGTATAGCGGCAAAATGACTTCCCAACTCCTGTACTGACTGCTCTGATCAATAAAAGAAATCATACCAAACGCCTTCTTCACTATTCCATCTAACACATTGAAGGAACTATGAACCTGCATTCCAAGATGTCTTTATTCAGTAACACTTCGTAGAACCTTACCATTATGTGTATAAGGCCTGCTATGATTTGCTTTCACAAAATGCAGAACCTCGCATTTATCTGAATTAAACTCCATCTGCCACTTCTCAGCCCATTGGCCCATCAGGTCAAGATGCTATTGTAATCTGAGGTAACCATCTTCGCTGTCCACTACACCTCCAATTTTGATGTCATCTGCAAACTCACTAACTGTACCTGTTATGTTCGCTTTCAAATTGTTTATGTAAATGAAAAAAAAAAAGGACCCAGCACTGATCATTTTGGCACACCACTGGTCACAGGTCTTCAGTCTGAAAAAAAAAACCCTCCACCACCATCCTCTGTCCTCTACCTTTGAGCTGTTCTATATCCAAATGGCAAGTTTTCCCTGCATTTCATGAGATCAAACTTTGTTAATGAGTCTCCCATAGGGAACATTGTCAAACGCCTTACTGAATTCCATATAGATCATGTCTTCCACTCTGTCCTCATTAATCCTCTTTGCTACTTCGTCAAAAACTTAATTAAGTGAGACATGACTTCCCACGCCCAAAACCATGTTGGCTGTCCGTAATCAGTCCTTGCCTTTTCAAATACATGTACATCCTTTCTCTCACGATTCCCTCCAACAACTTGCCCACTACCGAGGTCGGTCTCACTCGTCTATAGTTCCCTAGCTTGTCCTTGCCACTCTTTTTAAACAGTGTCAACACTTTCGCCAAAGTCCACTCATTCATCATCTCACCTGTGACGATCAATCATCCAAATATCTCAGCAGATAAGATGCAGAGCTGGGCTGAGAATTAGAAAATGAAGTGTCATGCGGAAAATTGTCAGGTAGTTCACATCCGAAGACGGAACAGAAATGTGAGTACTGGATTAATCGTAAAACCCTGTGCAGTGCAGATGAACAGAGATAACATTGTCCAGGTGCGTAAATCCTTGAAGTTTTCCATCTAGACTGATAGAGTTCCTTGAATTTCCTGTTGCGTGGATGCTGACTGACCTGCTGCGCTTTAACCAACAACACATTTTCAGCTCTGATAGTGTTGTCAAGAAGGCATACGGTCTGTTACTATACGTTTATTACTGTGTGAATGCTTTCGGAACCATCAAGTCATGCTTCAAGTATCCAAGACACTGGTAAGGCCGCACATGGAGTAGTGTGCACAGTTCTTTTCACCGCATTACAAGATGGACGTGGAAGCTTTGGAAAGGGCTTAGAGGAGATTTACTAGAGTGTTGTTTGGAATGGAAGGAAGGTTTTACGTGTAAAGGCTGAGGGAACTGAAGCTACTTGCATTGGAGAGGAGAAGGTTGAGAAGTGAATTCATCAAGACCTATAACATAATCCAAGGGTTAGGTAGGGTGGACAGTGAAGGCGTTTTACCTTGCATGCTGAAGGCTTACACAAGGGGACGTAGTTTAAGATTGAGGGGTGACAGATTTATGTCAGATACAATGAGTTGTTTCTTTACTCAGAGAGTAGTAGTGGCGTGGAATGGCCAGACTGCAACTGTAATCGTTCCCCCGATATTCAGGACATTTTAATGGGCATTGGACATACATGCGGACAACAATGGATTGGTGTATGTTCGATGGGCATCAGATTAAATTGATAGGTCAGCACAATATCGAGGGATGAATAGCATGTTTTGTTCTATGTTCTACGAACTGTTCCATGTTTTATCTTTTAAGTTCGATTAAATACTTCGTGACTCCCGCTGAAAGAAACTATATAAAATATTGGAGTAAATTCTCTGCCTGTTCCCTGAAATCAATTCTCCAGTTACATCCTCCAGCTGTTCCACGTATAATATAATGAGTCTCTTCCAAGGTTCACAAACACATTGTATTTTTTAAAATCTGTGTGGAAAAGGTCTTGCAGTGAAATTATAAATGTGTTGCCAATTATATGCTTTTATCTCAGTCGATTTTCGCATTCCGTTTTAGACCAGAAATATTACGTAATTCTGCAATTGAAATGCCTGGTTCTATCCAATCATCCAGCAGGAACCTGCATTTGTGGTTGAACAGCTGAAAGTGATTCCATTCTCCCAGGTTCTCTTGCTCTATCATTTCTGTTTGTTTTCTTCACATTTACTGCAAAGACAGAGAAAAGTGAGACTTGTTCTCTCGCATAAAGGATTGACCATATTTTGAATTTTTTTCCCTCAATCCTTCAGGCAGAGTGTAAGCAAAATGATCAAAGTTGGCATTGATATTCCAACAGTACCCACACGCTTTCTCATATCATTGTTGCAATGTAGTTTGAGCAGGAGGTGGGTATGCTTGTGTTTTCAATGTGTGTACATGCATCCCTGTGACTGGATTTATGGATGTGTTTGAGTGCGATTACCTCTGTGACCACCTCTCCGCGCAATGTCAAATAGTTTAAATGTGTGAAATACAACATGATGACTCAGAATCTAAGACTTCCTGTCTCTCTGCCTCTTTTGCATTCAGAATGATACAATCCCACGCTCCCTACATCATCGTGCACACATTCAATATTTGCTTGTTGAATACAACATCAATCTCTTAAACCCCTCAAGTTAATCCAATCGATTACCCAGTCCCCACTGCATGAAACAACGACAGTCACATTGGTCCTGCGGTCCCCCAGGGGTGGCATGGTGTTTAGAATTGCTGCATCATAGTGACAGAGAGCCACGTTCAGTTCCACCCTCGGTGGATATCTGTGTGGATTTTGCATGTCATTGCTGCGTCTACAAGATTGTTCTTTGAAACTATGGAGAGACCTTGCTAGGCTGAATGACTTGTTTCTATCCTGTAGGTGTTCAATGCCAGTGGACTGCTCCTCGACAAAGTTGACAAATTGATCAAAAGTTAAATGCAAGTCGGTCAACGTCTTCCATGTTTGTTTTCTCTTTGGTTGGACGTGCGAGGGTAATTCTGCTGTTGCAATCATTTTCTTACAGTTGTATGGTGCAATTAAATGACGTGTGCAGATACTGAGTCTGACACCAGCACATTTATCTCCCAAAATGTGAGCCTTCTTGACAGAACTAAACTCGGAATTTTCTTTCCTTTCTTCCTTCCTTCCATCCTTCCTCTGTCTTCCTTCCTCACTCTTCATTCCTCTCACATCCTTCCTCTCTCTTCCTTTCACATCTTTTTTCCTCTCTCTTTCTTGCTATCTCTTTCTTTCCCTCTTTCTTTCCTTATATCCCTTTTCTATGCTTTTCACTCCCTTTCTCTGTCTTTCTTACTTTCTTTCTCTATCCTCTTTCTGTCTATTTCTCTCTCTCGCTCTTCCCTTGTTTCTCTCTGTTCTTCTTTCTTTCTTTCTTTCTTCAACACCACTGCTGAATTCACCAATCCTTGATTTATTTTCACTAATTGTTCGTGAGGAATGCTGGCCGTTCGGTTATTTGTTTCTCGTCGCATTTTCCATTGGAGAATGTTTGGGTATGCGAGTGAAATTCTACTTGAACCATCTGCTGCCCCGGTGCTATGGAATGGCCCACAGAGAAAGATTTGGGTGGGAATTCCCGAATTTTGATGACACAGAAGGAATGTCTGACACATTTCCAAATCTGGATGGTGAATGGATCTGAAAGGAACTTGCAGGGAAATGTATGTCTACCACGATTCACATTCTAGATGAAGGTGATCATGGAAATGGAAGCAGCAGCTTATTACATACCTGTTCATTCTAGAGACATCATTAGATGCTCATTTGCTATGGACTCAAAATGTTAGGCGCTGAAAAAGACCAGTTTGGAGGCGACTGTGTTAAGCAATGCGGTGAGGGCTATATTCACGATTCAATAGAAATGGAGAAGGTTTTATGGGGGTGTACACAGTCAGGAGCGAATAAATTACAGAGACAGCAGTTTGTTTCGGCCACAGCCTCGGATGAACCTTGGTAGTCCGCATTTACACTTTCACAATTCAATTTATGTAAGCTTTGCAGCACTTGAGAAATAATAAGCATTTCTCTTCCAGCAGGACTTCCCCCTCTTTACACCTTCCTATTCTGCATACTCCTCCAGTGGTTTGGCAGCCAATGGTCACACCTGGAAAGTAAAGACGAGGAGGTAATTGATGAAGTGGTGAAATAATTGTATTGAAAAAGAAACCAGCACAAATGGTTCTGAACTAAACTAAATTCTGCACTCATGGGAAATGACCGCACTGCTTCACCAAATGTCATGCGATTCGATGGTGGACATGCAGGACTGTCACTAGAATCACAATCCATGACTAACTATTCTGAGGTGACAGCTGAAAAAGTGCTGTTGGTTAAAGCTCAGCAGATCAGGCAGCATCCAAGGAACAGGAAATTCGACGTTTCGGGCCAAAGCCTTTCATCAGGAATGATTCCTGATGAAGGGCTCTCGCCCGAAACGTCGAATTTCCTGTTCCTTGGATGCTGCCTGACCTGCTGTGCTTGAACCAGCAACACATTTTCAGCTCTGATCTCCAGCATCTGCACACCTCACTTTTTACTCTAACTATTCTGAGAACATGTCTTCGAATCTCTCAATGGAAAGTAATGAAGTTCGGATGATATTCAAATTGTGTAAAGAAAGTAAGAAACACCTACTCCACTCATTTCCTTCAGGGAAAGTAAACTGATACTTTTCTTCCCTTTTCTTCTTCATATGTGACTCCACATGCACCGTCATCAAGAATCAAAGAACTAAGAACGGGGAAGTTCTCATGGTCACTGATTTCTTTTTTCTGCATTGGGAACTACCTGGAGAATTGGAACTCTTTATATGTTAACGCAAATTATATTGCTGTTAATAATTGCAAAAGAAGAACTATTTTGTGATGTTCACTCATCAGTCAAACATCTACTCAGATTAAGGAGACTTGTAAGCGGAGAGACAGACATGAATCATGATTAACCTGGTGAAAACCAATGGGAGCACTCTGCAATATTTCAGCTGAGCAAAATCAAATATGGAGAGCTGCCATCGAACCATTGTTCCTGAAGTGATAATCTCAAAGTACAATGTAAATGCTTCTTCTTGTTCATTCAGTCGTTATGGGCATCATTCGTTTGATCAAATTTATTGTATATCTCTAATTATCCAGACAGAACTGAGAAAAGACAAGCACATTGCAGTGAGTTGTAATCACATGCAGCTGATTTCCATCCCGGGAGGACACTTAGAAACACATCAGTTTGCATCATATGTTCTGCATGTGTTTACACAGTATCTAAGGCGTAAGAGAACTGCTATTTCAACAGGCAGCAGTGTATAATCTGCGTGTTTTGGAAAATAATACGATATCATGGAGTCATATCCGTGCATACAATGGAAAACGACAGTTCTGTCTAACGTCTAAAACGCGGGCTTGATATCCTAAATTAATGAAGTCGCATTTTCCAGCTTGTTGCCCGTATCCAACTAAACCTTTCCTATTCATGTAATCTTGAACATGACTTCCCAACATTGTAACTGCGCCAGACTAAGCCATTTCGTCTGCAGCTCAGTCCAGACGCACACAGCCTCTACGTCATAAAGCTGCAATTTGGGCACCTTTTGAATCTTCCCCCTCTCACCCTGAACCTATGTCATCTAATTTTGGTCGCCCCTACTCTGTCAAAAAGATTTTGGATGTTCAACGTATCCTAGCCTGTGATTTTATAAACTGCCATAAAGTAACCCCTAAACTCCCGAAACATCAAGGAAAAGACCAGTTTGGAGGCGACTGTGTTACTGTTATTTGTTGGAGGTTAATCCCCCTCAACTCCCCAAACTAGCGACAATATAACGCATACCGGGCACAATCTATAATAAGTCACGTGACGCGACATGTAAGCAATGCGGTGAGGGCTTTATTCACGATTCCATAGAAATGGAGAAGGTTTTATGGGGGTGTACACAGTCTGGAGCGAATAAATTACAGAGACAGCAGTTGGCTTCAGCCACAGCCTCAGATGAACCTTGGTAGTTCGCATTTACACTTTCACGATTCAATTCAATCAGCTTTGCAGCACTTGAGAAGTAACAAGCATTTCTCTTCCAGCTGGACTTCCCCTTCTTTACAATGTCCTATTCTGCATAATCCACCAGTGGTTTTGCAGCCAACGGTTACACCTGGAAAGTAAATACGAGGAGGTAATTGATGAAGTGGTGTCATAACTGTATTGAAAAAGAAACCAGCACAAATGTTTCTGAACAAAAATAAATTCTGCACTCATGGGAAATGACCGCACTGCTTCACCAAATGTCATGCGACTCGATGGTGGTCATGCAGGACTGTCACTAGAAGCACTATCCATAACTAACTATTCTGAGGACATGTCTTCGAATCTCTCAATGGAAAGTAATGAAGTTCGGATGATATTCAAATTGTGTGAAGAAAGTAAGAAACACCTACTCCACTCATTTCCTTCAGGGAAAGTAACTGATTTTTTTTTCCTTTTCTTCTTTATGTGTGACTCCACATTCACCGAAATGTGATGGATTCCTGAATGCCCTTTGGAGCCATTAGGAAGGTGCAACAAATGTTGGTGTTCCAAGAGATGCCTCCATCCCACGGACTGATTTTGAACATATCAACTAATTCATTTAGACACTTGTAAATCTAAACACTACAGACGAGAACGTGATCTCCAGGGGAATGAATCTCCTCCACCTGACCTTCTGAACTCTTCTGGACTATGTTTGATGATACATGGACTCACCTGAAAAGAAAATACGTCGTTGCAATCCTTCATCAGCAGTGCCCAGCTTCACCGTCATCAAGAATCCATGAACTAAAAACAGGGAAGTTCTCATGGTCACCGATTTCTTTTTTCTGCATTATGAACTACCTGGAGAATTGGAACTCTTTATATGTTAGCACAATTTATATTGCTGTTAATAATTGCAAATAAAGATCTATTCCGTGATGCGAATGCGAAAAGACCATTTCACTCATCAGTCAAACATCTACTCAGATTAATGAGATTTGTAAGTGGAGAGACAGATATGAATCATGATTAACCTGGTGAAAACCAGTGGGAGCACTCTGCAATGTTTCAGCGAAGTAAAATCAAATATGGAGGGCTGCCATCCAACCTTTGTTCCTGAACTGATAATCTCAAAGTACAATGTAAATGCTTCTTCTTGTTCATTCAGTCATTGTGGGCATCACTCGTTTGACCAAATTTATTGTATATCTCTAACTATCCAGACATAACTTAAAAAAGACAAGCACAATGCAGTGAGTTTGTAATCACAAGCAGCTGATTTCCTTCCCTGGAGAAGATTGAGAAACACATCAGCTTACATCATATGTTCTGCATATGGTTACACAGTATCTAAGGCGTAGGATCACTGCTATTTCAACAGGCAGCAGTGTATAACCTGCGTGTTTTGGAAAATAATACGATATCATGGAGTCATATCCGTGCATACAATGGAAAACGACAGTTCTGTCTCACTTCTAAAACACGGGCTTTATATCCTCAACGAATGAAGTCCCATTTTCCGGCTTGTTGCCCATATCCCACGAAACCTTTCCTATTCATGTAACTTTTAACATAACTTCCCAACATTGTAACGGCACCAGACTCAGACATTTCCTCTGCCAGCTCAGTCCAGACGCACACAGCCTTCTATGTCGTAAGGCTGCCATTTAGGCGCCATTTGAATCTTTCCCCTCTCACCCTTAACCTATGTCATCTAATTTTGGTCGCCTCTACCCTGGGAAAAATATTTTGGATATTCAACGTATCCGAGCCTGTGATTTTATAAACTGCTATAAAGTACCCCCTAAACTCCCGAAACATCAAGGAAAAGAGGCACGAAATATTCACTATCTCCCTGTAATTCTAACAGTCCAGCCCCGGCAATATGCTGTGAATATTTTCTCTACCCATTAAAGTTTGCCATCATTTTTCCGATAACAGGGAGATGCTTGGAATTTTTGGTAATCCAAAATTGAACGGAACATTCTAAAGTAACCTGTCCAATAAACCTGAAAATGTAATACCCGATGAATTGACCAATAAAGGCAAGGGTCCCAAATGTCTTCTTCACAGCACTGTCTAACGATGAATCCACCTTCAAGGAACTATGAACTTGCAACCCAAAATTTCTTACGTCGGCAACATTCCTCTCGACTCACCGTTTAAATACGTAAGTCTTGCCTTAATTTGCATTGCCAAAAGGTAACACCTCATATTTATCCAAATTCCCGACTCAGGCGACTGACTGTGTGGAGTTTGCACATTCTCCACGTGTCTGCGTGGGTTTCCTCCGGGTGCTCCGGTTTCCTCCCACAGTCCAAAGATGTGCAGGTCAGGTGAATTAGCCATGCTAAATTGCCCATAGTGTTAGGTAAAGGGGTAAATGTAGGGGAATGGATGGGTTGCCATTCGGCGGGTCGGTGTGGAATTGTTGGGCCGAAGGAACTGTTTCCACATTGTAAATAATCAAATCTAAAAAAAATTACATTCCATCTGCATATCCTGACCCATTGACTCATCTGATCAAGGCCCCGTTGTACTCTGAGATAACCTCCTTCACTGTTAACAATGTCGACAGTTTTGGTGTAATGTGCAAACTTTACAACCATGCTACGATATTAAAATCCAAGTCATTTGTATTTAGAATAAACAAAAATAATAGGCAGTGGACACGGCAGCAATCCTTGTGGTGCGCAGCATATCACAGGACTCTACAATCATTCTCTTTCTCCTACCTTGAAGTCATTTTTGTATCCAAATGTCTACCTCTCACTGGACGTCATGATATGATCTCAGCTTGCTCCGTTTGCAATGCTTACACGATAAACATACTGATATTGGACATTCAGGAGTTTGAAGATTATGAATGTTTTGCGCTTGCGCAATGTATACTGGTTAAGATTGTTGAGCCATCTGTGAGATAGTCAGAAGTAAGCAGGCAGTACATTGACTTCAACATTGAAATGTTTGCAATGTGGGACAGCTGATAATTCAACTTTGACAAGTCTGCAGCCACTGCACTGACTGCACTATTATAATTCTGGATCAGTGATGCTGGAAGAGCACAGCAGTTCAGGCAGCATCTGGATGCTGCCTGAACTGCTGAACTCTTCCAGCACCACTGATCCAGAATCTGGTTTCCAGCATCTGCAGTCATTGTTTTTACCTCTGAGGTATTATAATACCCTCTGCGAGAAAGGGCGGCTCATCTGGCACTCAACATCAACAGTGATAAAATATTGAAGGTAATGCAATGACTCAATGAGGGATGACTGATATTTGGAAACTGTGTGAATTATGTAAGTACTGCAATACCTACAATGAAAAACAGTTAATATTTGAACGCTCAGCAGTGTTCATGTTATGTATTGTTAACGTTACTTCAATGTCCACATTAACTGATGACTGATACTTGTCCACTCAGCAGTACGAATTTTTGTAATTTGTATCGAAACACAATTTCTGCAGGATTAAAATCTCTATTATATTACAGGTCGACGTTGTCACACTCTGCTGTGTGCAGACTGTGTATTGTCTGCAAAAAGACAATACTGACAGCAAGAGATAACTGACATTGGCCATTCAGTTGTGTGCATTCTGGGTATTGGACACACGAGCTAACAATGAGATGCTTCATCCTATCCAGATTTATCGTGGGACAATACAGTCTTTGTTGAATTCTGACAGACTGAATGGAGCCTTGTGGCCAGTGAGATCCGCGTTAAATGCAACTTTTTAACAGACTAATCGACTGTGCAAAAGCAGCGGAGATTGCTGCATACCGCATTCCTTAAATGGCAGTATTTCATTCAGTTGTGTGATTTTAGACTGATCTTCAACCCTTGAGGAGAGAATGGCTCCAGCTGATTCTCAATACTGGTTTGCACTTCAATAATTAGCAATAAATGAAAAGCTACTGAGGGTCGTATTCGTGTGATGGAAATGTCTGCATCTCTTTTTACCCAGGAGGCTGTGGTTCATGTCTCCATTTTCATATCAGATCGAGCAAGAATAAGATTGACGTTAAATGGCATCAATGTATTGTTCAGAATTAAAAATGGCTGTTGTGTGTTGAGGCCACCATTGATATAGGACACTGCAGCAAAAAGCCTGCTTTTTAAACTCGTTGCTAATCTGCGGAAAATGACGCTTTTTAATCCTTGAAAGAAGCTGTGAAATTACAAAAAGACCATTCCTTGATTCTTTTAGAAGGTTCTGCTGCGACTTTCCTTTTCGAGTATCTATTTACTTTCAACATTGCATGGAATGACTAAATGAGATTACAGCTCACCTTAGCCCGGCAGTTGACACTGAATAAGTCTTCAAAGTAATTTCCTAAATTTGCAAATTAATCTTCGCCAACACCCCTTGATGAACCTCTGCCGGTAACTGAATTTCCACACTCAATCACATCTTGGAAGCATCCATGCAGATTTATGCGCAGTGCTGTGGTACCACTAACTACCACTCGGACAAGTCAGCCATTACATTGTTGCTAACTCTGGGAGCTGAGACTATGCAAATGGCCGTCTGATTGCCGAGATTAAAATAGAAATACCATGTCGATTCAGCATTCCGTGATGTACTGGGACCTGGAACGTGCTGTTGGTTCTTTCTTTTCATTCTGAATCTTCCATTCTCTGTATCATTACCTTATTCTGCTTTTCCATCTCTATCTCACTTTTGATTTTATGTATCAACCTGCATCTATTTCCATGCCTGAAACTGATTACTCTATTCTCTGGTTCTCTATCTCTGCTTTGTTTGTTCTTTCTTTGTTTCTTTTGCAAAACAGTTTTTCGTCCCCCGTTTCTCAATTAATTTCCTTGGTTATATTATGCCCTATTCCCTGTGTATTACGGAAATTGAACAGTCGTCCAACATTCTTACGTTCTTCCAGAAGTTATCTTGCCTCCGACGTGCCAGAATCCGGGTGATCGCCAATTGTATTTACTGGATTGTGAAGGGAGAGAATGAGCAGCTGGAAATCGTGTTACATATTGACACAAATGATATCGACAAGAAAGGGATTGAGGATCAGAAAAGTGACGACAAAGAGTTAGGTTGGAAGCTGAAGAGCAGGGCGAGTACTGCAGTGATCTCAGGTTTCCGACCTGTGCCTCGAGAGAGTGAGGTGAATTACAGTCAGCGAGTGCAGCTTAACACGTTGCTGTGATGCGGGGAGGGCTTCAGATACTGAGATCTCTGGGATGCCTTCTGGGCAAGCTGTACAAGAAAGACGGGTTGCACCTGAAATGGACGGGCAAAATACCCATGGGTGGGAGATTTTTTTTAGTGTGTTTCAGGAAACTTTGAACGAGCTTGGCAGGAGTTGTGAATCATTGATACATATCTGAGAAGGGGGTAGTTGGAGATGGTACAGTGACAGGATATAATGAATTCATCAGGAAGTTTATTTACGTAATTAAACAAAGGAATCGGTTAAAGTGCGTCTGCTGTCACGCAAGGACTGTCAGAAATATCAGTGTCGAACTTAGAACATGGGACTGTGATGTTGTGGCAAGAAAGGAGACGTGGGTTTCACAAGGGCAGGAATGGTCGCTAGATGATCCAGGGTTTAGAACGTTTAAGAAGAACAGGGAGGGTGATAAAAGGGGAGGCGGTATAGCATTGCTAATCAGCGAGTGCATTACAGCTACAGAAACAAAGTTTGTTGAGGAACGTTTGTCTACTGAGTAAATATGGATGGAAATTAGGAGCAGCAAGGGAGCAGTCTCCTCATTGAAGGTGTTCTACACACACCCAAATAGCAGTAGGGAGTTTGAAGAACTAATCGACTGGCAGATTTTGGAAAACCGCATGTAACAGAGTCGTTGTATGGATGACTTCAACTTTCCAAATATTGACTGGGTACTCCTCAGTTCAGGTGATTTGGATGGAGCCGTTTTTTGTGAGGTGTGTTCAGGAATTTTTCCTTGATTCCTATATGGACAGGCTGACGGGAGGAGAGTAAATTTTGGATTTGGTGCTCGGAAATGAGCGCGTGCAGTTGTCAGATCTCGCAGTGGGAGACCATTTTGGTGGCAGTGACCACAACTGCGTTTCATTTATCATAGACTTGGAGAGGGAAAGGAACATTTACCAAGGGAATAAACCGAATTGGGGAATATTGAATAATGACGCTATCAGACAGGAGTTGGGAAGTGTGCCAGGAAAATTGCAGAAAGACAAATCATTTACACGTTGCAGAGGGAGCAAGGACCTTTCTCCACATCAACGTGTTCCACTCTGAACGCCTCAGTGCAACAACAATCCTCTCGATGCCAACGTAGTCAGCGTGTGTGTGTCTGTGTCAATATGTGTGTGCATGTCTGTGTCAATATCTGCGTGCTTGTCTTTGCATATTGCGTGTCCATGTGGATTTATGTTTTTGCGGGTGTGTCTGTTTATGTACGTGTGTCTGCGTGTGCGTGAATGTCTTTGTATATGGTGTGTGGGTTTCTATGTTGGTCTGTGGGCGTATGTGTGAGTGTTTGTGTGTATGTGGTGTATGGGTGCATGTGTGTGCGTTAGTCCGTGTGTGTGTGCTAATGCTATTGTAAGTGCGGTGGTCTGTTTGATTTTGTGTATGTGCCTATATGTATGTTGGTCTGTTTGTGTGTGAGTAAGTGTCTCTGTGTGCGTGTGTGCATGTGTGGGTGGGTAACTGTATGTGTGTATGTTCATATGTGCCATTGCTCGCATGCCTGTGCATGTATGTATGCGTCTGTGCAATGGGAGAGCGTGGGTGTCTGTGTGTGTATGTGTACGTGTGCTGGTTTGTCAGTGTGTGTGTGTGTGTGTGTGTGTGTGTGTATGTGTGTGTGCGTGTGTGTGTGTGTGTTTATGTGTGTACGTCAAAGAGTGTGCCTGTGTAAAATCACATCAAATCAGGCAGCATCTGAGATGCAGGAAAATCGTCGTTTCAAACATGAGCACTTCATCAGGAATGAGGCATAGGGGGTTGGGTGATAAATGGGTGGTTGTGTGGCCGTTTGAAAGGCAGCTGGGAATGCGGTGGCGAAATGAAGATGAGGAGAATGTGATAGGTGGTGGAGGTTGGACCAGATCGTTAGGAAAGATAATGGCAAGGCAGGGCGGTGCCCAATTGGAGGGTTGAATCTGTTGCTGTTAAGGGGAACCACCACATGTCTTTACTGCAATTGCTGCCAGTCCTTTTCTCCTATTCCTGACGGTAGACACTCTACCTTTTTCACGTGGTTGTGGAGGAACTAATTTCTTGTAACTCCTCTCAGTAACCGCCTCCCTGTCCTCAGTTATCCAAAGAAAATCCAATTGAAACTCCAGTTCCCTCAACGAGCTGGAGGTGTTTAGGCATCACACAAATGAAGTCAGCAGGGACAATACAGGTGACCCTTACCTCCCACATAATGCAGGAGGAACATTCAACTGCCATAACCTCCAATCATGCTATTCTTAATACTCAAACAGAACGCTGAAATAAATGAAACACGAAAAAATAACACTTGCCACCTTCCCAACAGACACACAGATATTTTATTTTCATTAGAGGAGGAGGATAGATGGAAGACGGTACCCAAATAGTCTTTTGGCAAAAGCAACAGCCCAAACATGTAACCTCGCAAACTCTCTGACAGACGTCAGGATCTCAAGAACAGGGGACCTAAAGTGAATTAACTTAGACTATATACACAATTATCCCGACAGGCTCTACTGTTCCCTGGTGACCTTGCAGCATCTCCGACACACTCCAAGAACTGTAAAATAAGAAAGATGGTAACACGAAGCAAGTTCTTGAACTATCTCTAACAAAAGGAACAAGGAGTTTTTTTCAAACAGATAATACAAATCCTCGACAAATCAGCAGCACGTGACACACAGTTTAGAAGAAGCGGTTACACAGTGACTGGTGGCACAGTGTGAAACATTCTTTAACTCTCTGGATGGAATGAGTGTTCCAGAGAAACTGGAGAACCACAAAGTGGGACCTGTCTTCACGAAGGTCGTGGAACAGAAAACAAGAGTCTACAGGCCATTCTGCCCGACAATTATTATTGGAAACATGCATCAAACTGCGATTCAGGAAGGAATTGCATGTCATTTAAAAACAGCTTCTGGGAAAGGGAATTCCCACTTGAATGCATTTCTACTTGAATTTCTCCTCATTCCGTTTTCCCGTCCCATTTATCCTCAGGACACCATAGATTTTAATTGTAACCAGATTGATGATATGGTCAATGATAAAGTTTCAGACTGGCTCAATTTCAATGATAGGAACAAGGCAGGCACTTTTCTTTAGTCAATAAATAATAGTAGGCTAATTCCTGAAGTGAGCTGCCGCTAAAAATGTACAAAGCCGAATGACGACAAATTTGGATGATAAAAACACCCAACTGACCCACTCTCCACAAATTACTGTCTGACATTATCAGATCTCCTGTCATTTCAAGGGTTAAACCCCCATAATATAAGCCCTTCAACCCGGGAGTAAATGAAGTGAAACATCTCTGAACAGATTCTAAAGTAACTATATCCTTTCTCAGTTCAGAACACCAAACACACTTCACACACAGTTCTCCAGATGTGCTCTCAGTCAGACTGGTACAGCTGTAGAACCGCGTCCTTCCCACTGGATTGTTTAAAAATACACCCAGCAGGCACATTTTACATCTTTTTTTTCTTTTATATATTATCTTCAATCTATTACTGTGACGGGAGCATTTATTTTCTTTTCTTTCTTTGTTGAAACTTACATTCTCAGAGAGTATTGGAGGCAGAGATACTGAATATTTCTGAGAGACAGACGGAAAGACTCATGGATAACAACGGAGTCAAGGATTATGATGGAGTGGGCAGGAATGTGCAGTGTGGGTGAAAAATGCAGACAATGCTAACAAGTGAAACTGCATTTTACCAGAGCAGCCAGGAATATAATGCAAGATGAAATGATCATTTCAAAATGCTGGAAGTGATGGAATTATGTTGCTCTCGTCCCAGCGAATCGTCGGGCAGACAAATTATGGTTGTTGAACCTGATGGTCATCACTCGTCCGGTATGGAGGTGAGGTTGAGAAACCGGGCCCTTCAGAGTAACCTCTGTCTGTGTGGGATACTGAACCTGCGCTATTGACCTTTCTCTGCATTATAAACCAATCATCCAGCCAACTGAGTGGGAGACTATGCAACTGCTATGAACAGAAATATTTAAAGGCAAATGGCAACATAAGTTTGGAATAGAAGGAAGAAGCTACAAGTCAGACAATATTCATGATAAAGACTCACTGAGATATTACAATAATTTCAATATTGTATTGCTGGAGACAAGACATATTCTGCACACTGATGAGTGCTATGATTCAAACACATCGCATTGCTGTCCAAACGATCCAAGTTATACACTATTGCCTGTCCAAAAAGCAGTAATCACACACGTTAGATATTATGTAACCATTTGCCTAACTGCTGAGTTTCTCAATGACCTCCAGGGAAGGAAACCAGCTGCATGTAATTACAAACTCACTGCAATGTGCTTGTCTTTTTAAGGTCCCACTGAATAATTAGAGATGTACAATACATTTGGATCAGCCACATCGACTGGATGAACAAGAAGAGCATTTACATTATCCATTGAGGTTTTCTGTTCTGGAACGATGGTAGATGCTACCACTCCTTATTTGATTCTACAAAGCTGAGTAACTGCAGAGAATTCCTATTGATTTTCACCAGGTTAATCATGACTCATTTCTGTCTCTCCACTAGCAAATCTCCTTAATCTGAGTAGATGATTCACTGATGAACGAAATGTGCCTTTTTCATACACATCTCGGAATCGTTTCTTATTTTTACAATTATTAACAACAATGTAGTTTGCGTTATCACATAAGGAGTTCCAATTCTCCAGCTAGTTCATAGTGCAGAAAGAAGAAATCAGCAACCATGAGAATTCCCCTGTTCTTAGTTCTTGGATTCTTGGTGACAGTGCAGCTGGACACGGCTGTTGAAGGTAAGCGACCACATCCTCGCTTTAGACGTGAGTCCATTTCGACTCAAACATCCTTTAGAAGTGTTCAGAACGTCAATTGAATCTGATTAGCCCCCTGAAAACTACATTCTCATCTCTCGTGTTTAGATTTACAAATGCCTGAAAAGAACAAATTGATATCCACAAAAAAACGGATTTGCAATGGACGCATTTCTGGCAAAGCTAACAGTTTTTGTACCTTCCTAATGGCCCCAGAGAACATTCAGAAGTGAATCACATTTCTGTGACTCTGCAGTCACATATGAAGAAGAAATGATAAGAATATCAGTTTACTTTCCCTGAAGGATATGAGTTGAGTGGGCATTTCCGAATTTCATTTCACAATTTGAACGTCATTCAAACTTCATTACCTTCCATTGAGATATTCTAAGACAGGTCCTCAGAACATGAGCTTGTTCTGAATTGTGATTCTGCGGACAATCCTGCAAGTTCACCCTCCAGTCTCACGGCATTTGGTGAATCATTGCAGTTAGTTCCCTTGAGTGTGGAATTCATTTTAGTTCAGAAGCATTTGCAGTGTTGCCTTTTAGATTAGAATTATTTCACCATTTCATCAATTCCCTCCTCATCTTTGCTTTCCAGGTTTCAGCAGGGCCTGCCAACAGGCTGGAGGACGATGCAGGGTTGGAGATTGCCCAGAGGGTGAAATCGAGTTGGAGGGAAAGTGCGTATTGCTTCTCAAGTGCTGCAAAGTCATCGTAAATTGAATCGTGAAATGGTAAAAGTGTGGGTTACCAAGGTGCATCTGAGGCTGTGGCTGAAATTGGCTGCTATCTCTGTAATTTATTGTCTCTTGACTGTGTACGTCCCCATAAAACCTTCTCCATTTGAACTGAATCGTGAATAAAGCCCTCAGTGTATTGCTCACATGTCGTGCCACGTGTCTTCTTACAGATTGTGCGCAGTATGAATGATATTGTCGCTCCTTAGGGGAGTTGGGGCGGATGAAAGTCCAATAAGTAGAAGAAACGCAGTCGTCTCTGTCTTTTGCAAACTGGCCTCCTTCAGAATCTTACAGTTTGATTCCATAGCGAATGACAGACTAATATTGTCTCAAGTATGAACAGGTGTACAATAAGCAGCTCCTTCCATTTCCATGGTCACCTTTATCCAGAAAGTGAACGGCGGCAGATATACAGGAATTCCATTACCCTGCTAGTTTCTCTCTATTTCACTCACCGTCCTGATTTCGAAATGTATAAATGGTTACTTATATTTCATCAAAATCCGAGAATTTGCTCCCAAACGTTTCATTGTGGGCCCCTTCACAGCACCCGGCCAGCAAATGGTTCAAGTAGAAGTTCACTCGCATCCCCAAACATTCTCAAACGGGCAACTGTGATGAGCGACAAATAACCGGACGGTCAACGTCATTCAAGACACATCAGTGGAAAGAAATCATGGTTTAGTGAATTCAGTGAAGCTGTGCTTTTCGGGGAATTAATCTCTGGGATATGCTTCCTACCCACACCTCGCTTTCATCTGTCTTGTTGACTACGACTGAGTTGTTTTCCATCCTTCCATTCTCTTTGACTCTCAAGACTTGACTGTTTACAGACAAGTGGGTTAACTCAGATTACAACAGGATCTGGACCAGATGGCCCAATGGGCTGAGAATTGGCAGACTGGGTTTAATTCAGATAAATGCGAGGTGCTGGAATTTGGGAAAGCAAATCTTAGCAGGACTTGTATACTTATTGGTAAGATCCTAGGAAGTGTTGCTAAACAAAGACACCTTGGAGTTCAGGTTCATAGCTTTTTGAAAGTGGAGTCGCAGGTAGATAGGATAGTGAAGAAGGACGTTGGTATGCTTTCCTTCATTGGTCATAAGAGAAAGTGAGGACTGCAATGCTGGAGATCAGAGCTGAAAATATGTTGCTGGAAAAGCACAGCAGGTCAGGCAGCACCCAAGGAACAGGAGAATCGATGTTTTGGGCATGAGCCTTTCTTCAGGATTGAGGAAAGTGTGCCCAGCAGGCTAAGACAAAAGGCAGGGAGGAGGGACTTGGTGGAGGGTCGTTGGAAATGCGATAGGTAGAAGGAGGTTAAGGTGAGGGTGATAGCCCGGAGTGGAGGTGGCGGCAGAGAGGTCAGGGAGAAGATTGCAGGTTAGGAACGTGGTGCTAAATTAGGACTGAGACAAGGTGGGGGGAGGGGAAATGAGGAAACTGGAGAAACGTGTGTTCATCCAATGTGGTTGGAGGGTTTCTAGGCGGAAGATGAGCCACTCTTCCTCCAGACGCCATGTTGCTGTGGTCTGGTGTTGGAGGAGTCCAAGGACCTGAATCCCCTTCTTGGTGTGGGAGGGGGAGTTGAAGTTTTCAGCCACGGGGCGGTTGGGTTGGTTCTTCCGGGTGTCCCAGAGGTGTTGTCTGAAACGCCCCGCAAGCAGGCGGCCTGTCTCCCCAATATAGAGGAGGCCTCATCGGGTGCAGCGGATGCAGTAACTTATGTGTGTGGAGGTGCAGGTGAATTTGTGGCGGATATGGAAGGATCCCTTGGGGCCTTGGAGGGAAGTAAGGCGGGAGGTGTGGCTGCAAGTTTTGCATTTCTTGCGGTTGCAGGAGAAAGTGCCGGGAGTGCAGGTTGGGTTGATGGAGTGTGTGGACCTTACGATGGAGTCACGGAGGGAGTGGTCTTTCCGGAATGATGATAGGTGAGGAGAGGGAAATATATACCTGGTGGTGGGGTCCCTTTGGAGGTGGCGGAAAGGACGATGGAGGAAACGATGAATATGGAGGTTGGTGGGGTGGTAGGTGAGGACCAGTGGGGTTACGTTCTGGTGGCGATTGGAGGGGCGGGCCTCAAGGGCGAAGGATGAGCAAGTGGAGGAGATGCCCTGGAGAGCATCGTCGATCATGTCGGGGGGAAGTTGCAGTCTTTGAAGAGGGAGGCCATCTGAGTTGTATGGTATTGGAACTCGTCCTCCTGGGAGCAGATGCGGCGGAGAGGAAGGAATTGGGATTATGGGATTGCGTTTTCAAAGGGGGCAGGGTGGGAGGATGCGTAGTCTGGGGAGCTGTGGGAGTCGGTCGGTTTACAGTAAATGTCCGTGTTGATTTGGTCGCCCGAGATAGAAATGGAGAGGCCTAAGAAGGGAAGGGAGGAATCTGAGACGGTCCAGATAAGCTTGAGGTCGGACGGAAGGTATTGGTAAAGTGGATGAACTGTTCAACTTCCTCAGGGGAGCACGAGGCAGCGCTGATACAGTCGACGATGTAGCGGAGGAAACGTTATGGGTGGTGCCAGTGTAACTGCGGATGATGGACTGTTCCACATATCATAGGAGGAGGAAGGCGTAGCTGGGGTCCATGCGGGTGCTCATGGCCACTCCTTTGGCTTGGAGGAAGTGGGAGGATTGGAAAGAGATGCGGGGTGAGGAGCAGTTCAGTCAGTCGTAGGAGGATGTCAGCGGAATGGTACTGGTTGGTACGGCGGGAAAGGAAGAAGCGGAGGACTTTGAGTCCTTTGTGATGGGGGATGGAGGTGTACAGGGACTGGATGTCCATGGTGAAGATTTGGCGTTGGGGACTGGGGAAGCGAAAAACATGGCGGTGGTGGAGGGCTTGGGCGGTGTCCCGAGCATCGGTGGGGAATACTTGGACTTCCGGGACAGGACGGTGTCGAGGTATGCAGATGTGAGTTTGGGGTCAGGAGCAGGCTGAGACATTGGGTCGGCCGGGGCTGTCAGGAGTGTGGATTTTGGGCAGGAGGTAGAAACGGGCGGTGGGCGTTTGTGGGACTACGGGTTTGGAGGAGGTGGGTGGGAGATCCCCTGAGGTGATGAGGTTATGGATGGTCTGGGAGATGTTGGTTTGGTGGTGGGAGGTGGGGTCGTGGTCTAGGGGACAGTAGGAGGAGTTGTCCGTGAGCTGGCATTTAGCCTCAGTGGTATAAAGGTGGGTGCGCCAAACTACTCCCGCACCTCCCTTGCCTGCTGGTTTGATAGTGATGTTGGGGTTGGAACGGAGGGAGTAGATGGCTGCACGTACCGACAGTGAGAGGTTGGAGTGGGTGAGAGGCGAGGTGACGTTGAGGTGGTTAATGTCGTGACAGCAGTTGGCTATGAAGAGATCGTGGACAAGTTAGAGGCCAGCACGGGGTGTCCAGGTGGATGGAGTGTCAGAGGGAGAAGTGGTCGTCAGAGGTTGGGTGGGAATCCTTGTTGAAGAAGTAGGCGAAGAGGCGAAGGCGGTGGAAGAATAGTTTAATGTTCTTCTGCGTGTCGAACACATTAATCCGAGAGTAAAGGGGAATGAAGGTGAGGGCTCTGATGAGAACTGATCTTTCATCCTCAGAGAGTGGTAGTTCTGGAGAAATGGTGGAAATTCAGCCGTACTGGGAGCTATGACCTGGTGTGGGGCTGGAGCTGGGAGTGGGGCAGAGTTAGGCATGGTGACGAAGACAGAGATCGGTGTGGGGGCGGGGTTAGGCGGGGTGGTGGAGATCGGCGTGAGGGCGGAGGCACATGCGCTGTGGTCGTTGTGCAGGTAAGTGATGTGGCTCGGGACGGAAATGGCTGCAGCGACGGTATCCCGGGGGAAGTGGCTGTGGTGACAGCAGAAATGGTGTTATTCCCGATAACCATGGACCCCGCAAATCTGTCGGCGATGGTCTTCCTGGCAATCTTGGAGGCGGTTGTCTGGGTGGCGATCGTGGAGGCAGCAAGGTCAGTGGGGGCGGAAGTGACGCCATGGTTCGCGGCTGCGGTTGCTTCTCCTGGTGCTGCAGCCGCCCCTTGGTTCACGGCGCCCAAATGATTTCGGAGGCCAATGGAAGATTTTGAAAGAGTTGGGGAATTCAGAGTGTGGGGGTAAGTACATGAAAGTTTTTGGTACTTACTGTCTTTAATTTCCCATGTGGCTCGGAAGAACTGTTGGTTTAGTGTATAGATTGTTCTGTGGATGAAGAACAGTAGAGGTCCTTTGCATTTCTGTGAGAATGTTGTCTTGAGGTGGGGTAGGTCTAATTGTAGGGAATATAGGTAGCAGCGCATGGCTGCAAGCGTGGAGCAGAGGATCCAGAAGGAGATGTGTTGCTAGAGGCTTCGGATTTGTTGAAGGTACTGGTTGTCCTGGTTGGGTCCAAATTCTGTTGGTCTGAAGGTAGTCCAGCGTCAGTGCGGGCTCTGTCGGTTCCGTAGGCAGGTGCTGAGGAAGGAGATATGGCTGTGGTAGTGAGTCTGTTTGAGAATGTGGCTGAAGATCTTCTGGGCAGAGGAGATGATTTGGGGTTTTCAGTGTGAGAGGGAGTCACTGAAATCCTTGTAGAGGGAGGAAGAGAGTTTCTTCAAGGAAGGCATTCTTGCAAGAGGATTCGAAGAAGGTTAAAATCTTCGAGGAGAAAGTGAGGACTGCAAATCCTGGAGATCCGAGCTGAAAATGTGTTACTGGAAAAGTGCAGCAGGTCAGGCAAAATCCAAGGAGCAGGAGAATCCAAGTTTCGGGCATGAGCACTTCTTCATAGGGCGCTTGGTCATAGTATTGAGTACAGGAGTTGGGAGGTAATGTTGGTGCTGTGCAGGACATTGTTGGAAAGTTGCATGCAGTTTTGGTCTTCTTTCTATCGGAAAGATGTTGTGAATCGTGAAAGAGTTCAGAATTAATTTGCCAGGATGTTGCCATCATTGGAGGATTTGTGCTATAGGGAGAGGCTGAACAGGCTGGGGCTGTTTTCCCAGGAGTGTCGGAGGCTGAGTGGAGACCTTACAGAGGTTTGCAAAATGATGAGGGTTATGGATAGGATAAATAGGCGAAATTATTTCCCTGGGATTGGGGAGTCCAGAACGAGATGGCACAGGTTGAGGGTGGGAAGGGAAAGATATAAAAGAGACCTAATAGGCAACCTTACACACAGAGGGTGATGCGTGTTTGGAATGAGCTGCCAGAGGAGGTGACGGAGGCTGGTGCAATGTCAATATTTAAAAGGCATTTGGATGGGAGTATGAATCGGAAGGGACTGTAGGGATATGAGCCACGTGTTGGCAGGTGGGATGAGATTGGGTTGGGATATCTGGTCGGCATAGACGGGTTGGACCGAAGGGTCTGTTTCCATGCTGTACATCCCAATGACTCCATGACTCTTCTTATCCTTGTTTGCAATTTAATTCTCTTCCTGTCACTTTCTCTTAAATATTCTCTACCCCGTCTTTATGTCTTTCTATTTCTTCAGCGTTCCTTCCATATTTCTCTCCTTCACTCTCTCCAAGCCTCGAACTATTTCATTCTTTTTTTCTGTCGATCTCACTTATATCGCTTCACCTGTCTGTCACACTTCTACAGTTGTCTCCTGTTTAATATATCTCTTTTTGTTCTTTGCATCGTTATCTCCGTCTGACACTTTTTCTCTCGGTGTCTCATTTTTCACTCTGTCTTGCTTTCCCCTGCCCCTTGCTTTATTTTCTCTTTCTGTCTTTTGTCTGTCGTTCCAGGAAATGGAAACACAGAAAGGACAGAGAAAAAATGATGGGAGAATGGAGGTTCTCCCTGAACAATTAGAATGAATCAGCCATTTCAATTGCAGAATTCTGTCGATTCTCTGGTCTAAAATACTGTGCGAAAATAGACAGTGGAGAATGTCAGTGGATGTGTGGGGGCTACTTTTAAGCAGCTATTTCATAACACGCAGCAATGATTGACTATGGCAAAATGAAAGACTCGAGAAAAAGATGAACCAGCCATGGTGCACAAAAGCTGTCAATGATACAAACCAATCACAAATTAAAGAATTCAGATTGGCAAACAATAATGTCGGCCGAATTTGGGATGTTTATTTTCGGAACCAGAAACAGGTAATACAGAGCTAAATGAAAAGGAACTGCATGAAATTGACAAGGAACATATAAATCAGCTGCAAGAGCGTTTCCATACAGAATTAAACAAAATACTATATCTGTGTAAACTTTGGAAAAATGTCAGGATATCATAAGTGGGACAGGCGGAGGATGGAAATGGGGAGTTCATTTCAGGGAACAGGCAGAGAATTAACAAAAATATTTCACATTGTTCTTCACAGGGGACGTCACGGATTATATAATAGAACAAAGAATTTAAAACAGAGAACGTTACAGAACACTAAAGGTTCTTCTGCCGTCAAAGACGTGCTGACCTGTCAATTTAATCTGACACCCATCGAACATACACCGTTCCATTGTTGTCCATATATATGTCCAATGCCTATTTAAATGCCCTTAACGTCAGGGAGTTTACTACCTTTGCAGGCAGGCCGTTCCATGCTGATACTACTCTCTGAGTAAAGAAACTGCCCATTGTACCAGACCTAAATGTATCACTCCTCAAATTTTATGCTTGGTTCTCTCTGTCTAGCCTTCACCGAGGAAAAAGTATCTCACTGTCCACCCAACATAACCCTTGGATTATGTTATACGTCTCGATGGAATCACCTCACAATCTTCTTCTCTCCAACGAAATCAGTTTCAGTTCGCTCAGCCTTGCCTCGTCAAATATTCCTTCCATTCAAGGCAACACCTGAGGAAATTTCATCTGAACCCTTTCCAAAGCTTCCACGTCATTCCTATATTGTCGTGGTCAGAAATGTACAAATACTCCATGTTCGGCTTTACCAGTGTCTTGTTCACCTGAAACATGACCTGTCGGTTCCGAAACCACTCACCGTACCAATGAAAGCCAACACACTGTATGCCTTTTGGACAACCCTGTCAGCCTGGGTGGAAAGTTTCAAGGATTTATGCACTTGGACAAAGTTATCTCTCTGTTCAGATGTACTGTCAAGAATTCTATCATTACCCCAGGACTCTGCATTCCTGCTACTTCGGAAGTGAACTCGCTCGCACTTTTCTGTGTTAAACTTTATTTGCCACTTCTCAGCCCAGCTCTGCATCTTATCTATGTCGTTCCGTTACCCATACATCCGTCGGCAATATCCACAACTCTGCCTACCACCAGCTGTCTTCTTCCAGCGAGCCAAATTCTGACTCAAACCGCTAAATCACCTTCAATCTCGAAACTCTGTAGTTGTGCAATAGACTACTGATCGGAAACTTATCAAATGCCTGTCTCTGAGGTTAGTATGCCCACATCAGCCGCTTTGCCTTCATTCACATGTTTTGTCACCTTCTTGAAAAACTCAATAAGATTATTGAGGCATGAACTTATCCAGTAGCAATTTCTCATATAATCTCCTGACTCCTCTTAGCCATCTCTGTTGGTCTTTTCTGGCGAACGTATAACTCTCAAGCCCCCTAATGACCCTTCACACCTTGTCCTGCCATTAGCCTTTTTCTCTCTCTGTACAAGAGCTTCAACTTCTTTAGTAAACCATGGCTGATAGGTGTATACTTATCAAGGACTCGCAGTAACAACTCCTTGAACAAGGTCCAAATTTCATGTGTGTCCATCCCCTGAAGTTTCCATCCCCATCCTATGCATGTTAAATCTTGCCAATCGCATCATAATTGCCTTCCCCCAGTTATCCCTCTTGCCCTGCAGTATATACCCGTGATGGCCATTGCTATTGCAAACATAACCGAATTGTGATCACGATCGCCAAAGTGCTCACTACCTCCAAAACTAACATGTGGCCGCGTTCATTCCCCAGTACCAATTCCAGTATGGCATTGGCCCTTGTTGTCCAGTCTCCATACTGTGTCAGAAAGACCTCCTCCACGCATTGAACAGAAACTTACCTCTCTAAACTACTTGAACTATATTATTCCCAGTCAATATTTGGAAAGTTAAAGGCCACCGTAAAAAATTACTCTGTTACTACCATTCCTATCACGAATCATCTTTGTTATTCTTTCCTCTACATCACTAGAACTATTCGGAGACCTGTAGAAAACTCCCAGCATGGTGACCTCTCCTTCCCTGTTTCTAACCTTTGCCTAAACTACCTCAGTGGATGAGTCCTCAAACGTTATCTCAGCTGCTGTAATGCCACCTTTAATTAGCAATGCCAACCCCGATCCAAGCACACCCATTTTAGCATCTTCTCTGTTCTTACTGAAACGTCTAAATCCCAGAATCTATCACAGTCATTCTCTCCCTCCTCTAACTATTACTCTGAAGTGGCCACAACATCGAAATCCCCGGGATCAATCCCTGCTGCAAGTTTTCCGACTGTACTCTGGATGCTCCTTGCATTTAAGTACACACATTTCATATCAAAATCCTGATTGCCGGTGCACTCTCACGACCTTGTAATCCAATCCCTGATTTCACTACCCTCAAACGCCTGTTCACTGGAACTACAGTTCAGATTCCCATCTCCCTGCTGCATTAGTTTAACTCCTTCCCCCGAAGAACATTACCAACTCAACCCCCTACTCCCAGAATATTTGTACCCCTCTGGTCCATGTGAAGTCCACTTTGTTTGTAGAGGTAACACTTTTTCCAGACAGAGCTCCAATTATGCAAGAATAAAAAGTCCCTCTGTTCTTCACCATTCCTGCAGCCACATGTTCAGCTCTGCTCTCACCCCGTTCCACACTTCACTGGCAGGTGATACGGGCAACAAACCATAGATAACACCTCTGTCTGTTCTAGTTCTAAGGTTCCACACTAGTTTCCTGAATTTCTGCCTGCGATTCCCACCTTTCATCCGACCTACGTCGGTGGTGTAAATATGTACCGCGACTTGGGCCTGCTCCCTCTCCTCTGCAAGGATTCCATAAACAGGATCAGAGACATCACAAACCCTGGCACCGGGGAGGCAATAAACTGAACATGAGTCTCCATCATTCCCACAGTCTCCCTAACTATTCAGACCCCAATGACTAAAGCTCCATTCCTCTTCCCCTTCCCGTCTGAGCAGCAAAGACAGACTCTGTGGCAGATGCCTGTGCCCCATTGCATACCCTTGGTAATTCCCCTAGACCCACAGTATCAACACGGAATACTTGTTGAAGGGAACCTCCACAGGTGATTTGTGTACTTGCTGCCAATTCCCTTTCCTCCTCCTGACCCCTCTCCTTCATTCGCGTGGCTGTGGATTAACTATCTCCCTTTAACTCATCTCAATAATTGCCTCAGCCTACTGAATGATCCAATCTACATCGAACTCTCAATTCAGCTCCCTCATTGAGCTAGAGTTGGTTGGACGTCCCAGAAATGAAGTCAGCAGGAACAATATAGGTGACCATAACATCCCACGTACTGCAAAAGGAACATTCAACTGCCAGAACCTCCAATCCCACTGATCTAAATTCCCAAATAGACCGCTGAAAAAAATGAACAGTGAAAGAAAAGATACGCCACCTTCCCAACTGACGCACAGAACATTTATTTCGTTTTGAGGTGGAGGAAAGGTGTGTGATACTACCCGAGTAGTGTTTCGGATAAAGAAGCTGCCCAAATCTGTAACCTTGTACACTCTCCGAACGACGCCAGCAAATAGCGATCACCGAACCTAAAAGTAAGTAATTTCTACAGTATACTCACGTATCACGAGAGACTCAGCTGCACCCAGATGACATTGAATCATCTCCGACAGACTCCAGAAACTAAAGAAGGCCAGACCGAAAGTTAGTAAATTATACAGTATACTCACATATCCTGACTTTATCTGCTGCTCGCTGGTGACCTCGTAACATCTCCTACAGACTCCAGGAACATATATTCAAGAAAATAAGCATGATGGAAATCGGACCGAAGTTCTTGAACTGTATCTAACAAGAGGCACAAGGTTTCTTTTAAACTGAGAAGACCAAGGGTATACATTTCAGCAGCAGCTGACACAAGGTTTTGGACTAAATAGTTACAGAGTGACCACATGGCACTAAGGATGTAAGGAATCTGAAAGGTTATATCTATAATGTCAGTGAGAGGGCGAATATTTGCCCAGTAAAGTTTACGGTATAAAATAAGTATGAGGTCGTGCATGTTGACCATGAGAGCAAAATAGCAGGCCGTCAGTGAATGCAGAAGACCCCAAAAATAAGTGCAGTACTACTGGATTGGGGTGTTCCTGCATAAGAATCATAAGGTTAGCACGCTGGTGCAGCAAGTACCTTGATTGAGTCATTAGGTTTATTCTTGGAATGAAAGTGTTAATTTATCTGGTACATCTAAAATGTTTCGGCATTTATTCGTTGTACTTGAAGCGAACGAGGGGAAATAATACTGAAATGTACAAAACACAGACGGGGCTTGCGAAGGTAAATGTTGAGAATGCAGTTTTACTCCCGAAACAGAGTCTCAAATTCAGGGACAACGATAAAGAATACGCGATGTTGAATTAACATTGTGATGCAGAGAAACGTGTTCTATCAGAAGTTAGTGAATGTCTGGAATTCCCTTACACAAAGAAATGTGGCAGTTAGATCACTGAAAGTTTTTACAGACAGGCTATACAGGTTTTTGACATCTCGGTGAGTTGGGGGATGCCAGGCATTGGCAGGAAAGTGGAGTTGAACCTTGAAGTAGATCAGCCATATTCTTAAATAATGACAGGGCAGGTTTGACCGATAGAAAAGCCGACTGCTTTTCCTATTTCAAACGTTATCGTGTTCTGTTATTGGAAAGTAACTGGTTACTGACTGTAATCTGGACCACATCTGGAGCAGAAGTTACGGAGAGGAAAAGATTTTATCGTGAGCATTGCAAGTAAGGAGGAATTGCACCACGATTTGTCAACAGGAGCGCGGAGATACAGGTAGATGTAGGGGAGAGAAATTCTCTTCCCAGCGTTCTTGCCAAATCTATGAACTGAGGTGAATGTTATTGCTATTGCTGTTATGTATATTTCGCAAAGACATAAACTGCAATCTTCAGTTTCAGTCACAAACTTCACTTCATTTCCATGATGTAACACTACTCAGTCATAATCATCTAAGAAAGAACAGAATTATTCAGAGCCTTGCGTCTGCCTTTCACGCTGTACTGTTTTATATCGGTGTATTCTCTCTGACATCAAACCCGCCTCCTTCCACAACTATAATATCACCATTCTCCAGTTCAGACTCAATGCTACTGCTGAATTAGCCGTCATCTACCCTTCTGTTAACTCCAGACTTTATGGTTCGCGTTCTTGTCTGACCACTTAAATTCGAATGGCAAATATTCGAATGAAACCTAATTTCACTCATGGAAACGATAAAGCATCAGGATTTATTTTATTATTTCACTGATAGCCATTGGTAAAGAAACTTGAGATGAATACCCGGTCTGGACGAAGTGTGACTTCAGACCCACAACAATATATTTGGTTCCATATTATCTTCAAAATGGCCTCGCAATCATGGGCAATTATTGATGTATGCAAATGCTGCCCTTGCTAGTGATGACGACAACCCGTCAAACAAAAGTATTAAAGGCGAAATAAACCAAAAAGCTTTGAATGCTGAATCTCTGAAATGAAGTTCTCCAGTATCTGAAAGTGTTGGGGAATCTCAGCAGGCGTGGAGCCTCTGTCGGGAGACAAAAAACAAGATAAATTTCGAGTTCAGAAAATGTACCTCACATCAGAACAGAAAGCAACTGGGAAAGAATGTTATATGTTTTGGTGTCAGGGATGGTTGGGCTTGGGGTGGAGGGACGGGGTAGTCGGGTGTATGGTTTGAATTGAATGGATGGAGAAATGCCCAGAAAAAGAAGGGGGAGAAAGAAAGGAAAAGGGGAAAAGGGAAACCTAAAGATGAATTGGAAGTAAAATAAAACGGGAGTTTATTCTAACTTTTCTGATTTTCTCGTGTTCACGTCCATTTAGGTATGTCCTGCTTGAAGTGAGTTTTGTTCCCTCTGTCACTCTTCTCTGGGTATTTTGATCAAATCATTGGGAAAACTGGTGCTGCCATTATATTTGGTGAGATAAAGAGAAGGTAATGTGAAGTATCAACTACGTCTTTGGTGAGAGGAACTGTTACTGTGCAGAAATGTAACGACTTTCTCAGCCAGCAGGAAAACTGAGGCATTTTCAACACGGAATTGGTGCACGATTTGTGTGGGAAATCGACTTGCTCCTGTCATTGGAAAGTCAGTGGAGGCGCAGTGGATGCTTTCTTCGGGATTGTGTTATTAGCTGTGTTCACTCAAGGTTATCCAAAATCTGGTGACCACCCTCCTGACGAGATTTGGGTACTGCATTGACAGTGTGTCTGGGTCCATGGTAAACAATTGAGCAGAGACTGCACAGAAGGGAAGGTCTGTATACAAGGAGGGGAAAGTCATTGCACTATACTCCCTGAGATTTACAGTGACATTTTTCAAAGCTGAATCCATTTAAATGTGAAAACAACTTGTTCCAAAAACGAGGTTGGCACTGAGCTATGTCTCCTCATTCAGTACAACCTATAGCCTTCCATCAGGGATAGGACTGTGCTGACATTCAGCATTAAGTGAACTGGATTGATTCTGGAACTTTTCAGATCAGAAGGTTTGATATATCCATTATCTCCAGAGTGCAGTTCACTGATGCATCAGTAGTTGACAGAACTTCCTTAATTCTGTGGACTATGTTATGGAGAAAGTCACCTCCAACTGCTCCTGTCTAGCAGATTTGAGGGGCTGAATGGAACATAGTTACATGGGACTGAGGAGCAGGAGTGTGTCACTGGACATTTCGAACCATTTCCACTAATCAGTCAGTTTATGGGTGATCAAGTTGTGGTCTCGGCCTCACTTTCCTGCCTGTGTCTCATTATCACTGACTCAATTCTCTGTCAATTAATTGAAGAGCACATTGAAGAAATTTAAGCAGAGAGGCACCACAAACATCTGAGGAAGAGAATTCCCTCTCAAAAGGTCCTTCCAGATTTTCTCCTCAACTCTCTTACAGAGTCATACAGCACGGAACCTCGTCCACATTGACCAGTCATCCCAATCCAAACACGTCCCATTGGACAGAATTGGACCCATATTCCTCTTACTCGGTCCTATTAATATGAACATCGTAGTGCCTTTTTAATTTGTAACGTTATCATCCTCCATCACCTTCTCTGTTAGCCAGTTCCACACACACACACCACACTCTGATGAAAATTCTGTCCCTTTTGTATCTTTGTCCTCTCACCTTTAATATTTTTCCTTTAGTTTTGGGCTCCACTATCCTGGGAAAAATACCTTGACTATTCAGGCTATCTAGCCCCCGCATGATTTTATCAGCCACTATAATGTTACGCCCAGGCCTCTGATGCTCCAATGTGAAACAAAAAGCCCAGCTGCGCAGTGTCTTCCTTGCTTGTAAATCTTTTCTGCACTTTGTCAAGTTTAACAACATCTTTTCGATAGCAGTGAGAACCAAATTAAACACATTATTCTAAATGTGCCAAACCAACTTTCTGCACAGTCGCAACATCATCTCCCAACTTGCATACTCAATGCGCTGACAAATGAAGTCAAATATATCAAACGCCTTCTTCACGATCCTGTCTACTGTGACTCCACTTTCCAGGAAATATGACCCTGCACCCTTTTGTTCTCCAACACTCCCCAGGGCCCAACCATAAATTGTCCAAGCTCTGCCCTGTTTTTACTTCCCAAAATGCAACACTTCACATTTGTCTAAATTAAACACGATTTGTCACTTCTTAGCCTATTGACCCAGCTGATCAAAGTCGCATTCTACTCTGATGTAAACATTACTGGTCCACTGTTCCTCGAATTTTATTTCACCTGACTACATGCTAAACAGGCAAATGTTCACATTCTAATTATTTGTATAAATGACACAGAGTAGTGAACTCATCACCTGTGATACACCACTGGTCACAGGTTTCCAGTCAGGAAAGCAATCCTGTGCGAACCACTATCTCCTATCTTCAATCTAATTTTGTAGTCAAATGGCCAGCTCAGCTTGGATCCATTTTAAATCTAGCATTACTAACGTGTCTGCCAAATGGGATCCTGTCGAACGCCGAGCTGAAGTCTACATGAATAACGTCTCCCGCACTGCCTTCATCAATCTTCTTTTCCACCTCTTCAAAAGGCAATCGAGTTTGTTAGACATGATTTCTCATACACAAAGCCATGATGAGTATTCCTAATCTGTCGTTGCATTTAAAAATGCGTGTAAATCCCCATCACAGTCAATTCTGTCCAACAACTTATGCACCAATGTTTTCAGGCTCACTGATCTATCATTCGAGTAATCCTTCAACACATGAAGTTGTTCTGCACTTACAAAAACTGCTGTCTATGGGATTACTTACCAGAACAGTTGAATTGGGCTGAATTACCTTTGCTTGAGGAAGTGGGCAGATTCCAATGAATCTCCGTCAGAAATCCGGCATGAGTGGTAAAGATGACTGAGGAGTTTTCAGCTCACAGATATTACTGGGAGGAGGAATACGGCGAGAGGGAGAGAACAATAGGCTATTCCTTCTCAAGAAGATTGCACCTTCTGCTCTCTGAGTTGAATCTCACAATAACATTATCCAGCCCCAAAGTGGACCGAATGAGGTCTCTTTGAACAATGATAGAACTGTATGAATTCATTACATTCCATGTTCCACGTAGGGACATCATTGTTGCTGTCGTACACAATGCCATTTCTTTCGTAACAAGTAGTCCCATTAGATTTGAATAGGTGTTCAAATGTGCCAGTATAATTTTAAAATGCGACGTTTAATATCATTACATTGTTTGTATTTTAATGAATGCGTCTTATTCTTAAATGACCTCCTCAGTTTTATTCTCCCATACAAGATAAAATATTCAGCATGTATTCACTAGCTCAAAACGTTATATCGACATGAAGAACATTTCTCATTTTCTAAGGCCTAAACGACTAATTGTGCATATCATAATACCTTCGTCCTAAGATTGAGTCAAGAGTAAAATCTTTGAAAACTTTCCAAAGTCATTCGTAGTTCACTTCATGGAATTACAACCGCACACAGTACGTTATGTATAGTCACAGTAATGTCCTGTACAGATGCAGTAAAAAAAATCATTACAATCATACCCTATACCATTTGCAAGAAACAGCGTCATTCCATTTGTTTTCTAAATAATCTGCTATATCTACAGACTATCTTGATGTGATTTGTATGCCAGGGCACAGAAATCTGCATTCTGTCTCCAATTATATAATTTCAAGTTGTTTTATGCTTCCTTCAATTCACAAAATTTGCATTACTCACATTGCACTATTTCACTTTTTGCCAACGATTTGCTCACTTCACTTCTCTGTCTGTATTCCATTGCAGAAACTGCGTCTCTAATTGACATTTTATTGAACAACTATCATGGTGGATGAGCAAACTAAGCTCCAGTTCATTCAGCCCCTTTATTCAAAACAGAAACTTGATGGTAATTTGTTGATAGCCTCAAATTGATCCCTGATGAATCCCATTGGTTTTAGCTATCCAAACTGGAAATCTATAATTATCCCTTCTCTGTTTTTCTCGATAGCTAACCAGGGCTCCCCTGTTTTTAGAAAGGCTGTATTGCCTCCTGCTGTGCCTTGTCGTTGGTTGTCGAGGTTTTTCTGAGCTCAGAAGTACTCCATTATGATTATTTGTTGTCAGAGGTGAAGTCGCACTGTCAATGATCCTGATCTCTAAGAGGTTAAAAGATGAGCACAGAACGTAGACTAACTTTTGAGTACAACGCTACATGGTCAAAAATGCGTTCTTACAGATTCAGCGAGTCATCTATTTTGCAGTCTCAGTCATGTGCTCAGTTTTCACCAGACACATAATGAGGAGGAGAGCAGATTTCCTTTTTTCCTAATTAACATATGCCCCTTTAACAACACAAGCAGTTCAGATAACCTTAATCATTAATTTCATTTTATGGCTCTTGATGCTGTTTTGAAAAAATTACACAGTCGCAACATATTAAAATAAACTATTGTATTTGAGGGGTGATCATATCGAGGACCATAAAATCATTTTGCACACGGATAGGTTAAATAGAAAGGTCTTTTCCCTGAGGTTGGGAGTCCACAACGATTGGGGATAGATTTAGGGAGAGAGGGGAAAATTTAAATGGGATCCAAGGGGCAACATTTTCACATAGAGGATGATGCGTGTATCTCAGTCGCCTGAGATAGTGGTGGAGACTTGTACTGAAAAAGACATCTGAATCGGTATATAGAAAGGAATAGTTTCGAGGGAAATGGGCCAAATGCTGACATTGAAACTAAATTAAATTAGGACATCTGGTAAGTAGGAGTAAAAGATCTGTTCTGTAATGTAGATCTCTATGACGTAATGAATACTTCATACTATTACTGTGTAACTCTTTAGGGGAGCAGAATGCGCTCAGCCTATCTCATCGCAGCGGTACTGACTGGCTGAATTGGGACTTCCTCTGCCTTTGTAAGGCCGCTGAGGGTTGCAGTGAAGGAGTAGCAAATGTGGCTCGGAGCTGCGGGAGGCCATTTTACCCTCGAAACCGCTTTTCTGTTTGAGAACCTCACCTTTTTGTGTATACGTCCCGCTCTGATTTTACATTCGAAAATGTAGCACCTCACCTTTATCTGAATTAAACTCCATCCGCCACACCTCAGCTCATTAGCCCATCTCATCGAGATCCCGTTATATTCTGAGAAAACCTTCTTCTCTGTCCTGTACACATCCAATTTTGGTGTCATCTGTAAACTTATAAACCATATGTCCTATGTTCACATTCAAATCATTTAGAGAAATGATGAATAGCAGTGGACCCAACACTGGTGCTTGCGACACGGCACTGGTCATCTGCCGACAGGCTGAAAAGCAACCTTCGTCGATCACCATCTGTCTTCTCATTTCAATCTAAATCTGACTGACATTTTCTTCCTATTTTCCATGAGATTTAACATCACTAAGCAGTCTACCACGAGTAAAATTATCGAACGTTTTACTGAAGTCACGACCCCTGCTCTGCACTCATCAATCCTCTTCACTGCTTCTTCCAAAATAATCAAGTTAATGAAATGTAATTTCCTTCGCACACAACCAGCTTGACTATCGCGAATCAGACATTGTACTTACAAATACATGCAAATCCTATCCTCAGCGTTCCCTGCAGCAGGTTGCCCATCACAAATGTTAATCTCAATAGCCAATACTTCCCTGGCTTTTCCTTCCCAGGTTGTTTAATAATGGCGTCACGTTAGCCACCCTGATGTCTTCAAGTATTTTAGATGTGCAAGTTTCTGCTCAATGCGCGCTGGAGAGTTTTCTGACACAGTATGTAGACAGGCCAACAAAGGGCGATGCCATACTGGATTTGGGAGTGGGGAATGAACGCGGCCTGGTGTTAGATTTGGATGTAGGTGAGGACTTTGGCGATTGTGATCACAATTTGAGTATGTTTACATGAGCAATGGGCAGGGATGGGTATGTACAGCAGGGAAAGAGGGCTAATTGGGAGAAAGACAATTATGATGCGATTAGGTAAGATAGAACAAGCATAGAATGGGGAAAGAAACTGCAGGAATGGACGCATGTGAACTCTGAGCTTGTTCAAGGAGTTGCTATAGTGGGTCCTTGATAAGTAAATGCCTATCAACCATGGCATACTAAAGAAGTTGAAGCTCTTGTCAGGAGGTAGAAGGTGGCTGACGTAAGGATAACGTGTGTAGCTTCAAATAGGTGGCTTGAAAGTTATACATGAGCCAAAATGAACCACAGAGAGGGCTAAGAAGAGCCAAGAGTGGATATGAGAAGTTGCTGCTGGATAAGATCAAGTAAAGTTCCAAGCGTTTGATAGGAATATCAGGAATTAAAGAATGACTACAGGAAGATTAGGCCAATCAAATATAGCAGTGGGAAGTTTTGCGTGGAAATGAAGGACATAGGGGCGGAGCTTAATGAAGACTTTTTTCCAGTATTCACCTTTGATAACGGCAGTACATACATGTATGGTTCTAGATTAGACGATAGTGTATTTGACAAAGAGGAGGTTTTAGCAATTTTGAGAATTCTGAAAATAAAGAAGCCCGCTGGGCTGTATGGGATTTATGATCGGATTCTCTGGGAAGCCAGGGAGGAGATTGCAGGGACTTTAGCTTTGATCTTTATGGTTCATTGTCGACAGGAGAAGTGTCTGAAGTCTGGAGGACAGCAAATGCTGTACCCGTCTTTTAGAAGGGGACTCGGCTTAAACCTGATAATTATAGGTCAGAGAGACTTGCTTCAGTTCTGGGTAAGGTGTTGGAAAATATTATAAGAGATAATATTTGTATCACCTGGAAAGGAGTAATTTGATTATGGATCGTCAACACGGTTTTGAGAAAGGTTGGTCATACCTCAATAACCTTACTGATTTCTTCGAGAAGATGACAGAACAGGTGAATGAAGGCAAAGCGGCTGATGTGTGCATATCAACTTCAGCCAGGCATTAGTATGCTTTCACACGGTAGGCTATTGCACGAAATGCAGCGTTTCGAGATTGAAGGTGATATAGCGGTTTGGATCAGAAATTATTTAGCTGAAAGAAATCAGCGGGCGGTGATTGGTTGAAACTGTTCATCCTGAAGATCAGTTTTCAGTCGTGTGCTGTAAGGATCTGTATTTGGCTATCTTCAGTTTGTCATCTGTGTAAAGTATGTGGCGTAGAAGAATGCTTTTGTAAACTTGCCGATGACACACAGGTAGGCAGAGTAGTGGATAGTGCCGTTGGATGTTACGGGTTACAGAGTCACAGAGTCATAGAGATGTGCAGCATGGAAACAGACCCTTCGGTCCTACCCGTCCATCCCGAGCAGATATCACAACCCAATCTAGACTCACGTGCCAGGTGCCAGCCCAAATCTACACAAACCCTTCGTATTCATATACCAATCCAAATGCCTTTTAAATGTTGTAGATGTACCAGCCTCCACCATTTCTTCGGACAGCTCATTCCATACCCGTACCACCCTCTGTGTGAAATAAAGTTTCCTCTGAGGTCTCTTTGATATCTTTCCCCTCTCACACTAAACTGACTCCCTCTAGTTCTGGAATCCCCGACTCCAGGGAAAAGACTTTGCATACTCACAATATCCATGCCCCTCATAATTGTGTAAACCACCATAAGGTCACCCCTCAGCCTCCGATACTTCAGGGAAAACAACCCCAGCCTGTTCGGCCTCTCCCCATTGCTCAAATTCTACAACCCTGACAACATCCTGAACCCTTTCACGTTCCACAACATCTTTCAAATAGGACAGAGACACGAATTGCACGCAATATTCCAACAGTGGCCTGACCAATGTCCTGTACAGTGACAAAATGACTTCCCAACTCCTGTACTCAATGCTCTGATCAATAAAAGAAAGCATACCAAACGCCTTCTTGACTATTCTATCTAACACTTTGAAGGAACTATGAACCTGCATTCCAAGGTGTCTTTGTTCAGTAACACTTCATAGGACATTAACATTATATCTATTAGGCATGCTATGATTTGCTTCCACAAAATGCAGAACCTCGCATTTATCTGAATTAGACCCATCTGCCACTTCTCAGCCCATTGGCCCATCAGGTCAAGATACTATTGTAATCTGAGGTAACCGTTTTCGCTGTCCACTACACCTCCAATTTTGATGTCATCTGCAGACTCACTAACTGTACCTCTTATGTTCGCTTGCAAATTGTTTATTTAAATGACAAAAAAAGAGGACCCAGTACTGATCATTTTGGCACACCACTGGTCACAGGTCTCCAGTCTGAAAAAAAACCCTCCACCACCATCCTCTGTCTTCTATCTTTGAGCCAATTCTGTATCCAAATGGCAAGTTTTCCCTGCATTTCATGAGATCTAACTTTGCTAATGAGTCTCCCCATGGGGAACATTGTCAAACGCCTTACTGAATTCCATATAGATCACGTCTAACGCTCTGTCCTCATTAATCCTATTTGCGACTTCGTCAAAAACCTAATTAAGTGAGACATGACTTCCCACGCCCAAAGCCATGTTGGGTATCCGTTATCAGTCCTTGCCTTTTCAAATACATATACATCCTTTCTCTCACGATTCCCTCCAACAACCTGCCCACTACCGAGGTCGGTCTCACTCGTCTATAGTTCCCTAGCTTGTCCTTGCCACTCTTCTTAAACAGTGGCACCACTTTCGCCAAAGTCCACTCATTCATCATCTCACCTGTGACTATCAATGATCCAAATATCTCAGCAGATAAGATGCAGAGCTGGGTTGAGAACTGGCAAATGAGGATTCATGCAGAAAATTGTGAGGTAGTTCACATCCGAAGACATAACAGGAATTTGACTACTGGATTAATGGTAAAACTCTTTGCAGTGCAGATGAACAGAGAGATAACATTGTCCAGGTGCGTAATTACTTGAAATTTTCCATCTAGACTGATAGTGTTCCTTGAATTTCCTGTTACTTGGATGTTGCCTGACTTGCTGCGCTTTAGCCAAAAACACATTTTCAGCTCTCATAGTGTTGTCAAGAAAGCATACGGTGTGTTACTATACGTTCATTACTGTGTGACTACTTTCCGAACAAGCAAGTCATGCTTCAAGTACACAAGACACTGGTAATGCCGCACATGGAGTACTGTGTACAGTTCTGTTCACCGCCTTATAAGATGGACGACGAAGCTTTGGAAAGCGTTTAGAGGAGATTTACGAAAGTGTTGCCTGGAATGGAAGGAAGGTTTTACGTGTAAAGGCTGAGGGAACTGAAGCTACTTGCATTGGAGCGGAGAAGGTTGAGAAGTGAATTCATCAAGACGTATAACATAATCCAAGGGTTAGGTAGGGTGGACAGTGAAGGCGTTTTTCCTCGCATGGTGAAGGCTTACACAGGGACGTAGTTTAAGATTGAGGGGTGACAGATTTATGTCAGATACAATGAGTTGTTTCTTTACTCAGAGAGTAGTAGTGCCGTGGTATGGCCAGCCTGCAATTGTAATCGATCCCCTGATATTCAGGACATTTTAATGGGCATTGGACATACATGCGGACAACAATGGATTGGTGTATGTTCGATGGGCATCAGGTTAATTTGATAGGTCAGCACAACATCGAGGGCCGAATAGCATGTTTTGTTCTATGTTCTATGAACTGTCCTATGTTTCATCTTTTAAGTTCGATTAAATACTTCGTGACTCCCGCTGAAAGAAACTATATAAAATATTGGAGTAAATTCTCTGCCTGCTCCCTGAAATCAATTCTCCAGTTACATCCCCCAGCTGTTCCACGCATAATATAATGAGTCTCTTCCAAGGGTCACAAACACATGGTATTTTTTAAAATCTGTAGGGAAATGTTCTTGCAGTGAGTTTATAAATGTGTTGCCAATTATATGCTTTCACCTCAGTCGATTTTCGCATTCCGTTTCAGACCAGAAATACATCATAATTCTGCAATTGAAATGCCTGGTTCTGTCCAATCATCCAGCGGGAACCTGCATGTGTGGTTGAACAGCTGAAAGTGATTCCATTCTCCCAGGTTCTCTTGCTCTATCATTACTATTCGTTTTCTTCACATTTACTGTAAAGACAGAGAAAAGTCAGAATTCTTCTCTCCCATAAGGTACTGACCATATTTTGAATTTTTTTTTGTTTTCTTCCCCACAATGCTTCAGGCAGAGTGTAAGCCAAATGGTTAAAGTTGGCATTGATATTCCAACAGTACCCATACGCTTTCTCATATCCCTGTTGCCATGTAGTTTGAGCAAGAGGTGAGTATGCTTGTGTTTTCAATGTGTGTACATCCATCCCTGTGACTGGTTTGGTGGATGTGTTTGAGTGCGATTCCCACTGTGAGCAACTCTACACGCAATTTCAAATAGTTTAAATGAGTGAAATACAACATGATGACTCAGAATCTAAGACTTCCTGTCTCTCTGCCCCTTTTGCATTCAGAATGATACAATCCCACGCTTCCTACATCATCGTGCACGCATTCAATATTTTTTGCTTGTTGAATACAACATCAATCCCGTTAAACCCCTCAAGTTAATCCAATCGATTACCCACTCCCCACTGCATGAAACAACCTCAGTCACATTGGTCCTGCGGTCCCCCAGGGGTGGCATGGTGTTTAGAATTGCTGCATCATAATGTCAGAGAGCCACGTTCAGTTCCACCCTCGGTGGATATCTGTGTGGATTTTGCATGTCATTGCTGCGTCTACAAGATTGTTCTTTGAAACTATGGAGAGACCTTGCTCGGCTGAATGACTTGTTTCTGTACTGGAAGTGTTCAGTGGCAGTGGACTGCTCCTCAACAACATTGACAAATTGATCAAAAGTTAAATGCAAGTCGGTAAACGTCTTCCATGTTTGTTTTCTCTTTGGTTGGATGTGCGAGGGTAATTCTGCTGTTGCAATCATTTTCTTACAGTTGTATGGTGCAATACAGTGACGGGTGCAGATACTGAGCCTTTCACCAACTCATCGAACACCCAAAATGTGAGCCTTCTTGACAGAACTAAACTCCGAATTTTCTTTCCTTTCTTCCTTCCTTCCATCCTTCCTCTGTCTTCCTTCCTCTCTCTCTTCATTCCTCTCACCTCCTTCCTCTCTCTCTCTTTCTCTTCCCTCTTCCTAACTCTTTCTTTCCCTCTTTCTTTCCTTATATCCTTTTTCTATCCTTCTCACTCCCTTTCTCTGTCTTTCTTACTTTCTTTCTCTATCCTTTTTCTGTCTATGTCTCTCTCTCTCTTTCCTTGTTTCTCTCTGTCCTTCTTTCTTTCTTTCTTTCTTCAACACCACTGCTGAATTCACCAATCCTTCATTTATTTCCAGTAATTGTCAGTGAGGAATGCTGGCCTTTCGGTTATTTGTTTCTCCTCGCATTTTCCATTTGAGGATATTTGGGTATGGGAGTGAAATTCTACTTGAACCATCTGCTGCCCCGGTGCTATGGAATGGCCCACAGAGAAATATTTGGCAGGGAATTCTCGGATTTTGATGAAACAGAAGGAATCTCTGACACATTTCCAAATCTGGATGGTGAATGGATCTGAAAGAAACTTGCAGGGAGCGATATATCTACCACGGTGCACATTCTAGATGAAGGTGATCATGGAAATGGAAGGAACAGCTTATTCTATACCTGGTCATTCTAGAGACATTATTAGTTGGTCATTTGCTATGGACTCAAAATGTTAAGCCCTGAAGAAGTCTAGTTTGGAGGCGACTGTGTTACTGCTATTTGTTGGAGGTTCATCCCCCTCCGCTCCCCAAACTAGCGACAATAAAACGCATACCAGGCACAATCTATACTAAGACACGTGACGCAACATGTAAGCAATGCGGTGAGGGTTTTATTCACGATTCCATAGAAATGGAGAAGGTTTTATGGGGGTGTACACAGTCTGGAGCGAATAAATTACAGAGACAGCAGTTGGCTTCAGCCACAGCCTCAGATGAACCTTGGTAGTTCGCATTTACACTTTCACGATTCAATTTAATCAGCTTTGCAGCACTTGAGAAGTAACAAGCATTTCTCTTCCAGCTGGACTTCCCCTTCTTTACAATGTCCTATTCTGCATACTCCACCAGTGGTTTTGCAGCCAACGGTTACACCTGGAAAGTAAAGACGAGGAGGTAATTGATGAAGTGGTGACATAACTGTATTGAAAAAGAAACCAGCACAAATGGTTCTGAACAAAAATAAATTCTGCACTCATGGGAAATGACTGCACTGCTTCACCAAATGTCATGCGACTCGATGGTGGACATGCAGGACTGTCACTAGAATCACTATCCATAACTAACTATTCTGAGGACATCTCTTCGAATCTCTCAGTGGAAAGTAATGAAGTTCGGATGATATTCAAATTGTGTGAAGAAAGTAAGAAACACCTACTCCTTTCGTTTCCTTCAGGGAAAGTAACTGATTTTTTTTCCTTTTCTACTTTATATGTGACTCCACATTCACCGAAATGTGATGGATTCCTGAATGCCCTTTGGAGACATTAGGAAGGTGCAACAAATGTTGGTGTTCCAAGAGATGCCTCCATCCCACGGACAGATTTTGAACATATCAACTAATTCATTCGAGACACTTGTAAATCTAAACACTACAGACGAGAACGTGATCTTCAGGGGAATGAATCTCCTCCACCTGACCTTCTGAACTCTTCTGGACTATGTTTGATGATACATGGACTCACCTGAAAAGAAAATACGTGGTTGCAATCCTTCATCAGCAGTGCCCAGCTGCATCGTCATCAAGAATCCAAGAACTAAAAACAGGGAAGTTCTCATGGTCACCGATTTCTTTTTTCTGCGTTATGTACTACCTGGAGAATTGGAACTCTTTATATGTTAGCACAATTTATATTGCTGTTAATAATTGCAAATAAAGAACTATTCCGTGATGTGAATGCGAAAAGACCATTTCACTCATCAGTCAAACATCTACTCAGATTAAGGAGATTTGTAAGTGGAGAGACAGACATGAATCATGATTAACCTGGTGAAAACCAATGGGAGCACTCTGCAATGTTTCAGCGAAGTAAAATCAAATATGGAGGGCTGCCATCCAACCTTTGTTCCTGAACTGATAATCTCAAAGTACAATGTAAATGCTTCTTCTTGTTCATTCAGTCGTTGTGGGCATCACTCGTTTGACCAAATTTATTGTATATCTCTAACTATCCAGACATAACTTAAAAAAGACAAGCACAATGAAGTGAGTTTGTAATCACAAGCAGCTGATTTCCTTCCCTGGAGAAGATTGAGAAACACATCAGCTCACATCATATGTTCTGCATATGGTTACACAGTGTCTAAGGCGTAGGATCACTGCTATTTCAACAGGCAGCAGTGTATAACCTGCGTGTTTTGGAAAATAATACGATATCATGGAGTCATATCCGTGCATACAATGGAAAACGACAGTTCTGTCTCACTTCTAAAACACGGGCTTTATATCCTAAACGAATGAAGTCCCATTTTCCGGCTTGTTGCCCATATCCCACGAAACCTTTCCTATTCATGTAACTTTTAACATAACTTCCCAACATTGTAACGGCACCAGACTCAGACATTTCCTCTGCCAGCTCAGTCCAGACGCACACAGCCTTCTATGTCGTAAAGCTGCCATTTGGGCGCCATTTGAATCTTTCCCCTCTCACCCTTAACCTATGTCATCTAATTTTGGTCGCCTCTACCCTGGGAAAAAGATTTTGGATATTCAACGTATCCGAGCCTGTGATTTTATAAACTGCTATAAAGTAACCCCGAAACTCTCGAAACATCAAGGAAAAGAGGCACGAAATATTCATTATCTCCCTGTAATTCTAACAGTCTAGCCCCGGCAATATGTTGTCAATATTTTCTCTTCCCATTAAAGTTTGCCATCATCTTTCCGATAACAGGGAGATGCTTGGAATTTTTGGTAATCCAAAATTGAACGGAACATTCAAAAGTAACCTGTCCAATAAAGCTGAAACTGTAATACCCGATGAATTGACCAATAAAGGCAAGGGTCCCAAATGTCTTCTTCACAGCACTGTCTAACGATGACTCCACCTTCAAGGAACTATGAACTTGTAACCAAAATCTCTTACATCAGCAACACCCCTCTCGACTCACCGTTTAAATACATAAGTCTTGCCTTGATTTGCATTGCCAAAAGGTAACACCTAATATTTATACAAATTCCCGACTCAGACTGTGTGGAGTTTGCACATTCTCCACTTGTCTGCGTGGGTTTCCTCCGGGTACTCCGGTTTCCTCCCACAGTCCAAAGATGTGCAGGTCAGCTGAATTGGCCATGCTAAATTGCCCATAGTGTTAGGTAAAGGGGTAAGTGTAGGGGAATGGATGGCTTGCGCTTCGGCGGGTCGGTGTGGACTTGTTGGGCCGAAGGAACTGTTTCCACACGATAAGTAATCTAATCTAAAACAAATAGTCCATCTGCATATCCTGACCTATTGACTCATCTGATCAAGGCCCCGTTGTACTCTGAGATAACCTCCTAAAGTGTTAACAATGTCGACAGTTTTGACGTAATGTGCAAACTTAACAACCATGCTACTATAATAAAATCCGAGTCATTTGTATTTAAAAAAAAACAAAAAAATAGGCAGTGGACACGGCAGCAATCCTTGTGGTACGCAGCATATCACAGGACTCTACAATCATCCTCTTTCTCCTACATTGAAGTTATTTTTGTATCCAAATGTCTCGCTCTCACTAGACGTCAGTATTATAATTCTGGATCAGTGATGCTGGAAGAGCACAGCAGTTCAGGCAGCATCTGGCTTCCAGCATCTGCAGTCATTGTTTTTACCTCTGCAGTATTATAATACCCTCTGCGAGAAAGGGCAGCTATTCTGGCACTCAACATTGTGTAAACTATGTATTGTCGACAGTGATAAAATAATGAAGGTAATGCAATTACTCAATGAGGGATGACTGATATTTGGAAACGGTGTGAATTATGTAAGTACTGCAATACCTACAATGAAGGACAGTTAATATTTGAACGCTTAGCAGTGTTCATGTTATATATTGTTAAAGTTACTTCAATGTCTATATTAACTGATGACTGATACTTGTAATACTCAGCAGAACTAATTTTTGTAATTTGTATAGAAACACAATGTCTGCAGGATTAAAATCTCTATTATATTACAGGTCGACGTTGTCACACTCTGCTGTGTGCAGACTTTGTATTGTCTGCAAAAAGACAATGCTGACAGCAAGACGTAACTGACATTGGACATTCAGTTGTGTGCATTCTGGGTATTGGATACACGAGCTAACAATGAGATGCTACACCCTATCCAGATTTATCGTGGAGCAATGCAGTCTTTGTTGAATTCTGACAGACTGAATGGAGCCTTGTGGCCAGTGAGATCCGTGTTAAAGGCAACTTTTTAACAGATTAATCGACTGTGCAAAAGCAGCGGAGATTGCTGCATACCGCGTTCCTTAAATGGTAGTATTTCTTTCAGTTGTGTGATTTTAGACTGATCTGCAACCCTTGAGGAGAGAATTGGCTCCAGCTGATTCTCACTACTGGTTTGCACTTCAATAATTAGCAATAAATGAAAAGCTACTGGGGGTCGTATTCGTGTGATGGAAATGTCTGCATCTCTTTTTACCCAGGAGGCTGGGTTTCATGTCTCCATTTTCATATCAGATCGAGCAAGAATAAGATTGACGTTAAATGGCATCAATGTATTGTTCAGAATTAAAAAATGGCTGTTGTGTGTTGAGGCCACCATTGATATAGGACACTGCAGAAAAAAGCCTGTTTTTTAAACTCGTTGCCAATCTGCGGAGAATGACGCCTTTTCATCCTTGAAAGAAGCTGTGAAATTATAAAAAGACCATTCCTTGATTCTTTTCGATGGTTCTGCTACGACTTTCCTTTTCGTGTATCTATTTACTTACAACATTTCATGGAATGACTAAATGAGATTGGAGCTCACCTTAGCCCGGCAGTTCGCACTTACTAAGTCTTCAAAGTAATTTTCCTCAATCTGCAAATCAATCTTCGCCAAGACCCATTGATGAACCTCAGCCGGTAAATGAATTTCACCAAACTCAATCATGTCTTGGAAGCATCCATACAGATTTCTGCGCACTGCTGTGGTACCACTAACTACCACTCGGACAAATCAGCCATTACATTGTTGCTCACTCTGTGAGCTGAGACTATGCAAATGGCCGTCTGATTGCCGAGATTAAAACAGAAATAGCATGTCTATTCAACATTCTGTGATGTCCTGGGATTTGGAACGTGCTGTTGGTTCTTTCTTTTCATTCTGAATATTCCATTCTCTGTATCAGTACCTTATTCTGCTTTTCCATCTCTATCTCACTTTTGATTTTATGTATCAACCTGCATCTAATTCCATGCCTGAAACTGATTGCTCTATTCTCTGAGTCTCTTTCTCTGAAATTTGTTCTTTCTTTGCTTTTATTGCAAAACAGTTTTTCTTCCCCCGTTTCTCAATTAGTTACCTTGGTTATACTATGCACTATTCCCTATTTATTACGGAAATTGAACAGTCTTCCAACATTCTTACGTTCTCCCAGAAGTTATCTTGCCTCCGCCGTGCCAGAATCCGGGTGATCGCCAATTGGATTTACTGGATTCTGAAGTGAGAGGATGAGCAGCTGGAAATCGTGTTACATGTTGACACGAATGATATCGATAAGAAAGTTATTGAGGATCTGAAAAGTGCCAACAGAGTGTTAGGTTGGAAGCTGAAGAGCAGGGCGAGTACTGCAGTGATCTCAGGTTTCCGAACTGTGTCGAGACAGTGAGGTGAAGTACAGTCAGTGAGTGCAGCTGAACACGTGGCTCTGAGGCAGATGCCGGTGAGGGCTTCAGATACTTTGATCTCTGGGCTGCTTTCTGGGCAAGCTGTACAAGAAAGACGGGTTGCTCCTGCACTGGAAGGGCACAATTCCCCTGGGTGGGAGATTTGTTAGTGTGGTTCAGGAAACTTTAAACTAGTTTACCAGGAGGTGTGAACCAATGATACATATCTGAGAAGGGGGTAGTTGAAGATGGTACAGTGATAGGATATAATGCATCCATCATGAAGGTTATTCACGTAATGAAACAAAGGAATCGATTAAAGTGCGTCTGCTTTAACACAAAGACAATCAGAAATATCAGTGTCGAACTTAGAACATGGGACTATGATGTTGTGGCCAGAAAAGAGACGTGGGTTTCACAAGGGCAGGAAGAGTCGCTAGATGATCCAGGGTTTACAACGTTTAGGAAGAACAGGGAGCGTGATAAAAGGGGAGGCGGTACAGCATTGCTAATCAGCGAGTGCATTACAGCTACAGAAACAAAGTCTGTTGAGGAACGTTTGTCTACTGAGTTAATATGGATGAAATTTCGGAGCAGCAAGGGAGCAGTCACCTCACTGAAGGTTTTCTACACACCCCCAAATAGCAATAGGGAGTTTGAAGAACTGATCGACTGGTAGATTTTGGAAAACTGCATGTAACAGAGTCGTTGTATGGATGACTTCAACTTTCCAAATATTGACTGGGAACTCCTTAGTTCAGGTGATTTGGATGGAGCCGTTTTTTGTGAGGTGTGTTCAGGAATTTTTCCTTGCTCCATATCTGGACAGGCTTCGGCGGGGAAGCCCATTTTGGATTTGGTGCTCGGAAATGAGCCAGTGCAGGTGTCAGATCTCGCAGTGGGAGGCCATTTTGGTGACAGTGACCACAACTGCGTTTCATTTATCATAGAGTTGGAGAGGGAAAGGAACATTTACCAAGGGAATAAACCTAATTGGGGAATATGGAGTAATGATGCTACCAGACAGGATTTGGGAAGTGTGCCAGGAAAATTGCACAAAGACAAATCATTTCCACTTTGCAGAGGGAGCACGGACCTTTCTCCACATCAACGTGTTCCACTCTGAGCGCCTCAGTGCAACAACAATCCTCTCGATGCCAACGTACTCAGCGTGTGTGTGTCTGTGTCAATATGTGTGTGCGTGTCTGTGTCAATATCTGTGTGCTTGTCTGTGCATGTGTGCGTGCCCGTGGGGATTTATGTTTTTGAGGGTGTGTCTGTTTATGTACGTGTGTGTGTCTTTTTGTACGGTGTGTGGGTGTCTGTGTTGGTCTGTGTGCGTGTTTTTGTTGATGTGGTGTGTGGGTGTCTGTGTGTGCGTTAGTCCGTATGTGTGTGCTGATGCTTTCGTAAGTGTGGTGGTCTGTTTGATTTTGTGTATGTGCCTGTACGTATGTTGGTCTGTTTGTGTGTGAGTAGGTGTCTCTGTGTGCGAGTGTGCATGTGTGGGTGGGTGACTCTATGTTCATATCGGCCATGGTTCGCATGCCTGTACATGTGTGTATGCGTCTGTACACTTGGGGAGCGTGGGTGTCTGTGTGTGTATGTGTACGAGTGCTAGTTGGCAGTGTGTGTGTGTGTGTGTGTGTACGTCAAACAGTGTGGCTGTGTAAAATCACATCAGGTCAGGCAGCATCTGACATGCAGGAAAATCGACGTTTCAAATATGAGCACTTCATCAGGAGTGAGGCCTAGTGGGTTGTGGGATAAATGAGAGGTTGTGGGGTCGTTTGAAAGTCAGCTGGGTATGCGGTGGGGAAATGAAGATGAGGAGAATGTGATAGGTAGTGGAGGTTGGACCAGATAGTTAGGAAAGGTAATGGAAAGGCAGGGTGGTGCCCAATTGGAGGGTTGAATCTGTTGCTGTTAAGGGGAACAACCACATGTCTTTACTGCAATTGCTGCCAGTTCCTTTCTCCTATTCCTGACGGTAGACACTCTACCTTCTTCACGTGGTCATGGAGGACCTAACTTCCTGTAACTCCTCTTAGTAACTGCCTCCCTGTCCTCAATTATCCAAAGAAAATCCAAATGAAACTCCAGTTCCCTCAACGAGCTGGCGTTGTTTGCGCATCACACAAATGAAGTCAACAGGGACAACAGAGGTGACCCTTACATTCCACATAATGCAGGAGGAACATTCAACTGCCATAACCTCCAATCATGCGATTCTTAATACTTAAACAGACCGCTGAAATAAATGAAACACGAAAAAAAAACAATTGCCACCTTCCCAACAGACACACAGATATTTTATTTTGATTTGAGGAGGAGGATAGATGGTGGACGGTACCCAAATAGTCTTTTGGCAAAAGCAAAAGCCCAAACATGTAACCTCGCGAACTCTCTGACAGACGTCAGGATCTCAAGAACAGGGGACCTAAAGTGAATTAACTTAGACTATATACACACTTATCCCGACAGGCTCCACTGTTTCCTGGTGACCTTGCAGCATCTCTGACACACTCCAGGAACTGTAAAATAAGAAAGATGGTAACGTGAAGTAAGTTCTTGAACTACCTCTAACAAAAGGAACAAGGCTTTTTTTCAAACAGAAGAGACAAATCATCGACAAATCAGCAGCACGTGACACACAGTTTAGAAGAAGCGGTTACACAGTGACTGGTGGCACAGTGTGAAACATTCTTTAACTCTCTGGGTGGAATGAGTGTTCCAGAGAAACTGGAGAACCTCAAAGTGGGCCCTGTCTTCACGAAGGTCGTGGAACAGAAAACAAGAGTCTGCAGGCCATTCTGCCCGACAATTATTATTGGAAACATGCATCATTCTTCGATTCAAGAAGTGATCGCATGTCATTTAAAAATGCTTTTGGGAAAGTGAATTCCCACTTGAATGAATTCCGAATTAAATTTCTCCTCATTCCGTTTTCCCGTCCCATTTATCCTCAGGACGCCATAGATTTTAATTGTAACCGGATTGGTGATATGGTCAATGATAAAGTTTCAGACTGGCTCAAGTTCAATGATAGGAACAAGTCAGGCTGTTTTCTTTAGTCAACAAATAATAGTAGGCTAATTCCTGAAGTGAGCTGCCGCTACAAATGTACAAAGCCTAATGACAATAAATTTGGATGATAAAAACACCCAACTGATCCACACTCCTTAAATTACTGTCTGACATTATCAGATCACCTGTCATTTCAAGGATCAAACCCCATAATATAAGCACTTCAACCCGGGAGTAAATGAAGTGAAACATCTCTGAACAGCTTCTAAAGTAAATATATCCTTTCTCAGTTCAGAACACCAAACACACTTCACACACAATTCTCCAGATGTGTTCTCAGTCAGACTGGTACAGCTGTTGAAACGCGTCCTTCCCACTGGGTTGTTTAAAAATACACCCAGCAGGCACATTTTACATCTTTTTTTTATATATTATCTTCAAATTATTACTGTGACGGGAACATTTATTTTCTTTTCTCAGAGTGTTGTGAGACTTTGTTGAAAATTATATTCTCAGAGAGAATTGGAGGCAGAGATACTGAATATTTCTGAGACACAGACAGAAAGACTCATGGATAACAACGGAGTCAAGGGTTATGAGGGAGTGGACAGGAATGTGCAGTGTGGGTGAAAAATGCAGACAATGCTACTAACTGAAACTGCATTTTACCAGAGCAGCCAGGAATATAATGCAAGATGAAATGAACATTTCAAAATGCTGGAACTGATGGAATTATGTTGCTCTCGTCCCAGAGAACCGTCGGGCGGGCAAATTATGATGGTTGAACCTGATGGTCAACGCTCGTCCGTATGGAGGTGAGGTTGAGCAACCCGGCCCTTCATAGTAATCTCTGTCAGTGTGGGAAATTGAACCTGCGCTATTGACCTTCCTCTGCATTAGAAACCAATCATCCAGCCAACTCCGTGGGGAACTATGCAATTTCTATGGACAGAAATAGTTAAAGGCATATGGCAACATAAATTTGGATAAGAAGGAAGAAGCTACGAGTCAGACAATATTCATGATAAAGACTCACTGAGATATTAGAATAATTTCAATATTGTATTGCTGGAGACAATACATATTGTGCACACTGATGAGTGCTATCATTCTAAGACATCGCATTGTTGTCCAAAGTTATACACTGTTGCCTGTCCCTAAAGCCGCAATCACACACGTTAGATATTATGTAACCATTTGCAGAACTGATGAGTTTCTAAATGTCCACCAGGGAAGGAAACCAGCTGCATGGGATTACAAACTCACTGCAACGTGCTTGTCGTTTTAAGGTCCCACTGAATAATTAGAGATGTACAATACATTTGGATCAGCCACATCGACTGGATGAACAAGAAGAGCATTTACATTAACCATTAAGGTTTTCAGTTCTGGAACGCTGGTAGGTGCTACCACTCCTTATTTGATTATACAAAGCTGAGTAACTGCAGAGAATTCGCATTGATTTTCACCAGCTTAATCATGATTCCTTTCTGTCTCCACACTAGCAAATCTCGTTCATCTGAGTGGATGATTCACTGATGAACGAAATGGTCCTTTTTCATACACATCACGGAACCGTTCCTTATTTTTACAATTATTAACAGCAATGTAGTTTGCGTTATCATATAAGGAGTTCCAATTCTCCAGCTAGTTCATAGTGCGGAAAGAAGAAATCAGCGACCATGAGAACTGTCCTGTTCTTTGTTCTTGGATTCTTGGTGACAGTGCAGCTGGGCACGGCTGATGAAGGAATGCAACCACCTGCTCTCTTTAAACGTGAGTCCATTTCGCCTCAAACATCCTTTAGAAGCATTCAGAACGTCAGTTGAATCTGATTAGTCCCCGGAAAACTACATTCTCGTCGGTCGTGTTTAGATTTACAAATGCCTAAAACGAATAAATTGATATCTACAAAAAAACGGATTTGTAATGGACGCATTTCTGGCAAAGCTAACATTTTTGTACCTTCCTAATGGCCGCAGAGGACATTCAGAAGTGAATCACATTTCTGTGACTCTGCAGTCACATATAAAGAAGAAATGATAAGATTATCAGATTACTTTCCCTGAAGGATATGAGTTGAGTGGGCATTTCCTACTTTCATTTCACAATTTGAACGTCATTCAAACTTCATTATCTTCCATTGAGAGATTCGAAGAAAGGTCTTCAGATTGGTTAGTCATGGATTGTGATTCTAGTGACAGTCCTGCATGTCCACCATCGAGTCGCATGACATTTGGTGAAGCAGTGCGGTCATTTCCCATGAGTGCAGAATTTATTTTACTTCAGAACCATTTGTGCTGGTTTCTTTTCCATCCAATTATTTCACCACTTCATCAATTACCTCCTCGTATTTACTTTCCAGGTGTAATCACTGACTGCCTTACCGCTGGAGGAATGTGTGTAATAGGAAATTGTGTGAAAGGGGAAGTCCAGGTGGAAGCGAATTGCGCGTTACGTCTCAAATGCTGCAAACGGGTCTAAAATTGAATTGAGAAAGTGTAAATGTGGACTACCAAGTTTCATCTGAGGCTGTGGCTGAAGCTAAATGCTGTCTCTGTAATTTATTCGCTTCTGACTGTGTACACACCCATGAAACCTTCTCTATTTCTATTGAATCTTGAATAAAGCCCTCTCCGCATTGCTTACATGTTGCGTCACGTGTCTTATTATAGATTGTGCCCGGTATGCGTTATATTGTCACTCGTTTGGGGTAGCGGAGGGGGATTAACCTCCAACAAATAGCAGTAACACAGTCGCCTCCAAACTAGTCTTCTTCAGCACCTAACATTTTGAGTCCATAGCAAATGACCAACTCATAATGTCTCTAGAATGAACAGGTATATAATAAGCTGCTCCTTCCATTTCCTTGATCACCTTCAACTAGAATGTGAACTGTGGTAGATAAACAGCTCCCTGCAAGTTCCTTTCAGATCCATTCACCATCCAGATTTGGAAATGTGTGAGAGATTCCGTCTGTTTCATCAAAATCCAATTATTCCCTCCCACATATTTCTCTGTGGCCCATTCCATAGCACCGGGGCAGCAGATGGTTCAAGTAGAATTTCACTCACATACCCAAACATTCTCAAATGGAAAATGCGACGAGAAACAAATAACCGAACGGCCAGCATTCCTCACTAATTTATTTCCAATTAGTGGAAATAAATCAAGGATTAGTGAATTCAGCAGTGGTGTTGAAGAAAGAAAGAAGAACAGAGAGAAACAAGGTAAGAGAGAGAGAGAGAGAAATAGACAGAGGATAGAGAAAGAAAGTAAGAAAGAGAGAGAAAGGGAGTGAGAAACATAGAAAAAGGATATAAGGAAAGAAAGAGGGAAACAAAGAGATAGGAATAAGGAGAGAGGAAGAAAGAGAGAGAAAGAAAAAGGCAGGAAGGAAGTGAGAGGAATGAAGAGCGAGGAAGGAAGACAGAGGAAGTATGGAAGAAGAAGAAAGGAAAAAAAATCCGTGTTTCGTTCTGTCAATAAGTCTCACATTTTGGGAGATAGATGTGCTGGTGTCAGACTCAGTATCGGCACCCATCACTGTATTGCACCATACGAAAGTAAGAAAATGACTGCTACAGCAAAATTACCCTCGCACATCCAACCAAAGAGAAAACAAACATGGAAGACGTTTACCGACTTGCATTTAACTTTTGATGAATTTGTCAATGTTGTTGAGGAGCAGTCCACTACCACTGAACACGTACAGTACAGAAATAAGTCATTCAGCCTCGTCTCTCCATAGTTACAAAGAACAATCTTGTAGACGCAGCGATGACATGCAAAATCCACACAGATATCCACCGAGGGTGGAACTGAACGTGGCTCTCTGCCAATATGATTCAGCAATGCTAAACACCATGCCATCCCTGGGGGACCGCAGGACCAATGTGACTGTCGTTGTTTCATGCAGTGGGGACTGGGTAATCGATTGGATTAACTTGAGGGGTTTAACGGGATTGATGATGTATTCAACAAGCAAATATTGAATGTGTGTGCGATGATGTAGGGAGCATGGGATTGTCTCATTCTGAATGCAAAAGGGGCAGAGAGGCAGGAAGTCTTAGATTCTGAGTCATCATGTTGTGTTTCACTCATTTAAACTATTTGAAATTGCGCGTAGAGGTGGTCACAGAGGTAATCACACTCAAACACATCCACAAAACCAGTCACAGGCATGCATGTGCACACATTGAAAACGCAAGCATACTCACCTCCTGTTCAAACTACATTGCAACAGGGATATGCGATAACGAATAGGTAATGTTGGAATATCAATGCCAACTTTGATCATTTGGCTTACCCGCTGCCTGAAGCATTTTGGGAATGAAAACAAAAAAAATCAAAATATGCTCAGTACCTTATGGGAGAGAAGAAGGTCTGACTTTTCTCTGTCTTTACAGTAAATGTGAAGAAAACAAACAGAAATGATAGAGCAAGAGAAACTGGGAGAATGGAATCACTTTCAGCTGTTCTACCACACATGCAGGTTCCCGCTGGAGGATTGGACAGAACCAGGCGTTTCAATTGCAGAATTATGTCGTATTTCTGGTCTAAAACGGAATGTAAAAATCGACTGAGGTGAAAGCATATAATTGGCAACACATTTATAAACTCACTGCAAGACCTTTTCCACACAGATTTTAAAAACTACAATGTGTTTGTGACACTTGGAAGAGACGTGGAACAGCTGGAGGATTTAACTGGGGAATTGTTTTCAGGGAACAGGCAGAGAATTTACTCCAATATTTTATAAAGTTTCTTTCAGCGGGAGTCATGAAGTATTTAATCGAACTTAAAAGATAAAACATAGAACAGTTCATAGAACATAGAACAAAACATGCTATTCGGCCCTCGATGTTGTGCTGACCTATCAATTTAATCTGATGCCCATCGAACATACACCAATCCATTGTTGTCCGCATGTATGTCCAATGCCCACTTAAAGCCCTGAATATCAGGGAATCGATTACAGTTGCAGGCTGGCCATTCCACGCCACTACTACTCTCTGAGCAAAGAAACCACTCATTGTATCTGACATAAATCTGTCACCCCTCAATCTTAAACTACGTCCCCTTGTGTAAGCCTTCACCATGTGAGGAAAAACGCCTTCACTGTCCACCCTACCTAACCCTTGGATTATGTTATACGTCTTGATGAATTCACTTCTCAACCTTCTCCTCTCCAATGCAAGTAGCTTCAGTTCCCTCAGCCTTTACACGTAAAACCTTCCTTTCGTTCCAGGCAACTCTCTAGTAAATCCCATCTGAACCCTTTCCAAAGCTTCCACGTCCATCTTATAATGCGGTGAACAGAACTGTACACAGTACTCCATGTGTGGCCTTACCAGTGTGTTGTATATTTGAAGCATGACTTGCTGGTTCTGAAAGCAGTCACACTACTAATAAAGTTACAGTAACACACCGTGTGCCTTCTTGACAACACTATCAGCCTAGATGGAAAATTTCAAGGCCTTACGCTTCTGGACAAAGTTATATCTCTGTTCATCTGCACTGCAAAGAGTTTTACCATTAATCCAGTCGTCAATTTCCTGTTACGTCTTCGGATGTGAACTAACTCACAATTTTCCGCATGAATCTTAATTTGCCAGTTCTCAGCCCAGCTCTGTATCTTATCTGCTGAGATTTTTGTATCATTGATAGTCACAGGTGAGGAGATGAATGAGTGTACAAAAGTGGCAAGGACAAGGTCGGGAACAAGAGACGAGTGAGACCGACCTAGGTAGTGGGCAGGTTGTTGGAGAGAATCGTGAGAGAAAGGATGTACATGTATTTGAAAAGGAAAGGACTGATAACGGATAGCCAACATGGCTTTGGGCGTGGGAAGTCATGTCTCACTTGATTGAGTTTTTGATGAAGTAGCAAAGAGGATTAATGAGGACAGAGCGGTAGACGTGATCTATATGGACTTCAGAAAGACGTTGACAATGTTCCCCATAGGAGACTCGTTCGCAAAGTTAGATCTTTGAAATTCAGGGAAAACGTGTCATTTGGATACAGAATTGGCTCAAAGGTAGACGACAGAGGATGGTGGTGGAGGGTGTTTTTTTCAGACTGGAGACCTGTGACCAGTGGAGTGCCAAAATGATCAGTGCTGAGTCCTCTTTTATTTGTCATTTACATAAATATTTTGGAAGCGAACATAAGAGGTACAGTTCGTGAGTTTGCAGATGAAACCAAAATTGGAGGTGGAGTGGACAGCGAAGAGGTTTACCTCTGATTACAATAGTATCTTGACCTGATGGGCCAATAGGCTGAGAAGTGGCAGATGGAGTTTAATTCAGATAAATGCGAGGTGCTGCATTTTGTGAAAGCAAATCATAGCAAGCCTTATACACGTAATGGTAAGGTCCTACGAAGGTTACTGAACAAAGACACCTTGGAGTGCAGGTTCATTGAGTACAGGAGTTAGGAAGTCATTTTGCCGCTGTACAGGACAATGGTTAGGCCACTGCTGGAATATTGTGCGCAATTCGGGTCTCTGTCCTATTCGAAAGATGTTGTGGAACTTGAAAGGGTTCAGAAAAAAATTAACAGGATGTTGTCAGGGCTGTAGAATTTGAGCAATGGGGATAAGCTGAACAGACTGAGGCTGTTTTCTCTGAAGTGTCGGAGGCTGAGGGGTGACCTTACAGTGATTTACACAATTGTGAGGGGCATGGATAGTTTAAGTATGCAATGTCTTTTCCCTGGAGTCGGGAGTCCAGAACTAGAGTGCATCGGTTTCAGGTGAGAGGGAAAAGATATAAAAGAGACCTCAGAGGCAACTTTATTTCACACAGAGGGTGGTACGGGTATGGAATGAGCTGTCAGAAGAACTGGTGGGGGCTGGTACATCTGCAACATTTGGATTGGTATGTGAATATGAAGGGTTTGGAGAGATTTGGGCCGGCTGCTCGCACGTGGGTCTAGATTGGGTTGTGATATCCGCTCGGCATGGACGGGTAGGATCGAACGGTCTGTTTCCATGCTGCACATCTCTGTGGCTCTGCGCTCTATTACCTGTATCATCCATCAGCACTATCCACAACTCTGCCAACCTGTGTGTCATCAGCAAGTTTACGAAAGCATTCTTTTACGCCACATACTTTACACAGATGACAAACTGAAGATAGCCAAATACAGATCCTTACAGCAAACCACTGGAAACTGATCTTCAGGATGAACATTTTCATCCAATCACCACCCGCTGATTTCTTTCAGCTAAATAATTTCTGATCCAAACCGCTAAATCACCTTCAATCTCGAAACGCTGCATTTCGTGCAATAGCCTACCGTGTGAAAGCATACTAATGCCTGGCTGAAGTTTATATGCACACATCAGCCACTTTGCCGTCATCCACCTGTTCTGTCATCTTCTCGAAGAAATCAGTAAGATTATTGAGGCATGACCAACCTTTCTCAAAACCGTGTTGACTATCCATAATCAAATTACTCCTTTCCAGATGATAGAAATATTATCTTTTATGACATTTTCCAACACCTTACCCAGAAGTGAAGCAAGTCTCTCTGACCTATAATTATCAGGTTTAAGCCGAGTCCCCTTCTTAAAGACGGGTACAGCATTTACTGTCCTCCAGACTTCAGACATTCCTCCTGTCGACAATGAACCATAAAGATCAAAGCTAAAGTCTCTGCAATCTCCTCCCTGGCTTCCCAGAGTATCCAAGCACAAATCCCATCCAGCCCAGTGGGCTTCTCTATTTTTAAAATTCTTAAAATTGCTAAAACCTCCTCTTTGTCAAATACACTATCATCTAATCTAGAAACATACATATCTGTATTGATACTGACATTGCCCTTTTCAAATGTGAATACTAGTTAAAAAAAAAGTCTTCATTAATCTCTTCCCCTATGTCCTTCATTTCCACGCAAAACTTCCCACTGTTATCTTTGATTAGCATCATCTTCCTCTCGTCAATCTTTAACTCTGAGATTCCTATGAAACGATTGGGACTTTCCTTGATCTTATCCAGCAGCAATTTCTCATATCCACTCCTGGCTCTTCATAGCCCTCTCCGTGGATCATTTCTGGCTAACGTATAACTGTCAAGCCGCCTATTTGAGGCTACACACGTTATCCTCACGTCTGCCATCTTCTACCTCCTGACAAGAGCTTCAACTTCTTTAGTATGCCATGGTTGATAGGTATTTACTTATCAAGGACCCGCTATAGCAACTCCTTGAACAAACTCAGAGTTCACGTATGTCCATTCCTGCAGTTTCCGTCCCCATTCAATGCTTTTTAAATCTTACCGAATCGCATCATAATTGTCTTTCTCTTTCGTTTTTCTCTGGTAAGTAGCCCAACCCACAAACAGTATCCAACACGGTATTCTTGCTGTTAAGGGGAACCACCACTGGCAGCAAGTCTTCCCTGCACTTGCTGCCAGTTCCTTTTCCTATTCCTGACGGCAGACACTCTACCTTCTTCACGTGGTTGTGGAGGAACTAACTTCCTGTAACTCCTCTCAGTTACCGCCTCCCTGTCCTCAGTTATCCAAAGAAAATCCAATTGAAACTCCAGTTCAATGAGCTGGAGTTGTTTCGGCATCACACAAATGAAGTCAGCAGGGACAATACAGGTGACCCTCACCTCCCACATAATGCAGGAGGAACATTCAACTGCCACAACCTCCAATCATGCGATTCTTAATACTCAAACTGACCGCTGAAATAAATGAAACACGAAAAAAAACACTTGCCACCTTCCCAACAGACACACAGATATTTTATTTTGATTAGAGGAGGAGGATAGATGGAAGACGGTACCCAAACAGTCTTTTGTCAAAAGCAACAGCCCAAATATGTAACCTCGTGAACTCTCTGACAGACGTCAGGATCTCAAGAACAGTGGACCTAAAATGAATTAACTTAGACTGTCTACGAACTTATCCCGACAGGCTCCACTGTTTCCTGGTGACCTTGCAGCATCTTCGACACACTCCAGGAACTGTAAAATAAGGAAGATGGTAACACGAAGTAAGTTCTTGAACTAACTCTAACAAAAGGAACAAGGCCCCTTTTCAAACAGATAAGTCAAATCATCGACAAATCAGCAGCACGTGACACACAGTTTAGAAGAAGCGGTTACACAGTGACTAGTGGCACAGTGTGAAACATTCTTTAACTCTCTGGATGGAATGTGTGTTCCAGAGAAACTGGAGAACCTCAAAGTGGGACCTGTCTTCACGAAGGTCGTGGAACAGAAAACAAGTGTCTACAGGCCATTCTGCCCAACAATTATTATTGGAAACACGCATCATTCTGCGATTCAGGAAGGAATTGCATGTCATTTAAAAAAGCTTCTGGGAAAGAGAATTCTCGTTTGAATGAATTCCAACATGAATTTGTCCTCATTCCGTTTTCCCGTCCCATTAATCATCAGGACACCATAGATTTTAACTGTAACCGGATTGGTGATATGGTCAATGATAAAGTTTCAGACTGGCTCAACTTCAAGGATAGGAACAAGTCAGGCAGTTTTCTTGAGTCAACAAATAATAGTAGGTTAATTCCTGACGTGAGCTGCCGCTACAAATGTACAAAGCCTAATGACAACAAATTTGGATGATAAAAACACCCAACTGATCCACTCTCCTCAAATTGCTGTCTGGCATTATCAGATCACCTGTCATTTCAAGGATTACACCACCATAATATAAGTACTTCAACCCGGGAGTAAATGAAGTGAAACATCTCAGAACAGCTTCTGAAGTAACTATATCCTTTCTCAGTTCAGAAAACCATACACATTTCACACACAGTTCTCCAAATGTGTTCTCAGTCAGATTGTTACGGCTGTAGAAACGCGTACTTTCCACTGGGTTGTTTAAAATTACACCCAGCAGGCACATTTTACTTTTTTTTTTCTTTTATATATTATCTTCAATTTATTAGGGGAACATTTATTTTCTTTTCTCAGAGTGTTGTGAGACACTGCTGAAAATTATATTCTCAAAGAGGATTGGAGGCAGAGATACTGAATATTTCTGAGACACAGACAGAAAGACTCATGGATAACAGCGGAGTCAAGGATTATGAGGGAGTGGACAGTAATGTGCAGAGTGGGTGAAAAATGCAGACAAGGCTAGTAAATGAAACAGCATTTTACCAGGGCAGCCAGGAATATAATGCAAGATGAAATGATCATTTCAAAATGCTGGAAGTGATGGAATTATGTTGCTGTCGTCCCAGAGAACCGTCGGGCAGACAAATTATGGTGGTCGAACCTGATGGTCAACACTCGTCCGGTATGGAGGTGAGGTTGAGAAACCCAGTCCTTCATAGTAACCTCTGTTAGTGTGGGAAATTGAACCTGCGCTATGGACCTTTCTCTGCATTGTAAACTAATCATCCAGCCAACTGAGTGGGAGACTATGCAACTGCTATGGACAGAAATAGTTAAAGGCAAATGGCAACATAAATTTGTATAAGAAGGAAGAAGCTACGAGTCAGACAATATTCATGATGAATACTCACTGAGATATTAGAATAATTTCAATATTGTATTGCTGGAGACAAGACATATTCTGCACACTGATGAGTGCTATGATTCTAAGACATCGCATTGTTGTCCAAACGACCCAAGTTAGACACTGTTGCCTGTCCAAAAAGCAGTAATCACACACGTTAGATATTATGTAACCATCTGCAGAACTGATGAGTTTCTAAATGTCCTTCAGGGAAGGAAACCAGCTGCATGGGATTATAAACTCACTGCAATGTGCTTGTCTTTTTAACTTCCCACTGAATAATTAGAGATGTACAATATATTTGGATCAGCCACATCGACTGGATGAACAAGAAGAGAATTTACATTATCCATTGAGGTTTTCAGCTCTGGAACGATGGTAGATGCTACCACTCCTTATTTTTTTATACAAAGCTGAGTGACTGCAGAGAATTCCATTGATTTTCACCAGGTTAATCATGATTCATTTCTGTCTCTACACTAGCAAACTTCCTTAATCTGAGTAGATGATTCACTGATGAACAAAATGGTCCTTTTTCATACACATCACGGAATTGTTCCTTATTTTTACAATTATTAACAGCAATGTAGTTTGCGTTATCATATAAGGAGTTCCAATTCTCCAGCTAGTTCATAGTGCGGAAAGAAGAAATCAGCGACCATGAGAACTGTCCTGTCCTTAGTTCTTGGATTCTTGGTGACAGTGCAGCTGGGCACGGCAGATGAAGGAATGCAATCACCTGCTCTCTTTAAACGTGAGTCCATTTCGCCTCAAACATCCTTTAGAAGCATTCAGAACGTCAGTTGAATCTGATTAGTCCCCTGAAAAATACATTCTCATCTGTCGTGTTTAGATTTACAAAAGCCTAAAAAGAGTAAATTGATATCTATAAAAAAAAAAGTTTTGGAATGGACGCATTTCTGGCAAAGCTAACATTTTTTGTACCTTCCTAATGGCCCCAGAGGATATTCAGAAGTGAATCACATTTCTCTGACTCTGCAGTCACATATAAAGAAGAAATGATAAGAATATCAGTTTACGTTCCCTGAAGGATATGAGTTGAGTGGTCATTTCCTACTTTCATTTCACAATTTGAACCTCATTCAAACTTCATTATCTTCCATTGAGATATTCTAAGACAGGTCCTCAGAACATGAGCTTGTTCTGGATTGTGATTCTGCGGACAGTCCTGCAAGTTCACTCTCCAGTCTCACGGCATTTGGTGAATCATTGCAGTTAGTTCCCTTGAGTGTCAAATTCATTTTAGTTCAGAAGCATTTGCAGTGTTGCCGTTTCGATTAGAATTATTTCGCCATTTCATCAATTACCTCCTCATCTTTGCTTTCCAGGTTCCTGGCAGGCCTGCCAACAGGCTGGAGGAATATGCAGAGTTGGAGATTGCCCAGAGGGTCAAATCGAGTTGGAAGAGAAGTGCGTATTGCTTCTGAAGTGCTGCAAAGTCATCGTAAATTGAATCGTGAAATTGTAAAAGTGTGGGTTACCAAGGTGCATCTGAGGCTGCGGCTGAAATTGGCTGCTATCTCTGTAATTTATTGTCTCTTGACTGTGTACGTCCCCATAAAACCTTCTCCATTTCTATTGAACCGTGAATAAAGTCCTCACTGTATTGCTCACATGTCGTGCCACGTGTCTTCTTACAGATTGTGCGCAGTATGAATGATATTGTCGCTCCTTTGGGGAGTGGGGTGAAAGAAAGAAGTAGCAGAAACGCAGTCGTCTCTGTCGGCTGCAAACTAGCCTCCTTCAGAATCTTACAGTTTGAGTCCATAGCGAATGACAGACTAATATTGTCTCAAGTATGAACATGTGTACAATCAGCAGCTCCTTCCATTTCCATGGTCAGCTTTATCCAGAAAGTGAACGGCGGCAGATATACAGGAATTCCATTACCCTGCTAGTTTCTCTCTGACCCACTCACCGTCCTGATTTCGAAATGTATAAATGGTTACTTATATTTCATCAAAATCCGAGAATTTGCTCCCAAACGTTTCATTGTGGGCCCCTTCACAGCACCCGGCCAGCAAATGGTTTAAATAGAAGTTCACTCGCATCCCCAAACATTCTCAAACGGGCAACTGTGACGAGCGACAAATAACCGGACGGTCAGCGTCACTCATGACACATCAGTGAAAAGAAATCATGGTTGAGTGAATTCAGTGAAGCTGTGCTTTTCGGGGAATTAATCTCTGGGATATGCTTCCCTCCCAGGCCTCGCTTTCATCTGACTGCAACTCTGTCTTGTTGACTATTACTGAGTTGTTTTCCATCCTTCCGTTCTCTTTGACTCTCAAGACTCGACTGTGTGCAGACAAGTGGGTTACCTCATATTACAACAGATTCTGGTCCAGATGGGCCAATGGGCTGAGAATTGGCAGACTGGGTTTAATTCAGATAAATGCGAGGTGCTGGAATTTGGGAAAGCAAATCTTAGCAGGACTTGTATCCTTATTGGTAAGATCCAAGGAAGTGTTGCTAAACAAAGACACCTTGGAGTGCAGGTTCATATCTTCTTGAAAGTGGAGTCGCAGGTAGATAGAATCGTGAAGAAGGACTTTGGTATGCTTTCCTTCATTGGTCATATGAGAAAGTGAGGACTGCAGATGCTGGAGATCAGAGCTGAAAATATGTTGCTGGAAAAGCACAGCAAGTCAGGCAGAATCCAAGGAGCAGGAGAATCGATGTTTCGGGCATGAGCCCTTCTTCAGGAATGAGGAAAGTGTGCCCAGCAGGCTAAGATAAAATGCAGGGAGGAGGGACTTGGTGCACTGGCGTTGGAAATGCGATAGGTGGAAGGAGGTTAAGGTGAAGGTGATAGCCTGCAGTGGAGGTGGTGGCGGAAAGGTCAGGAAGAAGATTGCAGGTTAGGAAAGTGGTGCTAAATTAGGACTGAGACAAGCTGGGGGTGAGGGGAAATGAGGAAACTGGTGAAACCTGTGTTCATCCAATGTGGTCGAGGGTTCCTAGGCGGAAGATGACGCGCTCTTCCTCCAGACGCCATGCTGCTATGGTCTGGTGTTGGAGGAGTCCAAGGACCTGCATGCCCATTATGGTGTGGGAGGGGGAGTTGAAGTTTTCAGCCTCGGGGCGGTTGGGTTGGTTCGGCCGTGTGTCCCAGAGCTGTTCTCTGAAACGCCCCGCAAGCAGGCGGCCTGTCTCCCCAATATAATTGGCATAGTGTCAGATTCAGAAATGAGATTTTCTTACATGCAAAACCCACGGTAGGAAGAGAATCCACAGCAATGAGTTGGAAGCAAGAAAGGCGATAAAAGCTCTTAAGTTTCCAAACCTCCAGCGGAATCCATTGCCACAGAAAGCTGTGAGGCCAGGTAATTTAAGATAGATAGGTTCTTGAGTATCAAAGAGATCAAGAGTTACAGGGAGAAAGCAGACGAGTGGGGTTGAGAAACTTATTTGCAAAGATTGAATGTCGGAGCGGACTCAATGGACTGGAAGGTCTATATATTTGATCAAATGTCATATGTCTTTTTGGATTATTAACTAACTTTTATTTTAAGCTAGATATCCTGGTTTTGAGACATGGCCACACATTTGCAGACTAGATTAGATTACTTACAGTGTGGAAACAGGCCCTTCGGCCCAACAAGTCCACACCGCCCCGCCGAAGCGCAACCCACCCGTACCCCTACATTTACCCTTTACCTAACACTACGGGCAATTTAGCATGGCCAATTCACCTGGCCCGCACATCTTTGGACTGTGGGAGGAAACCGGAGCACCCGGAGGAAACCCACGTAGACACGGGGAGAACGTGAAAACTCCACACAGTCAGTTACCTGAGTCGGGAATTGAACCCGGGTCTCTGGCGCTGTGAGGCAGCAGTGCTAACCACTGTGCCACCGTGCCGCCCAATTGTTTCCATACTTCCATTGTTTCAAATTTAACAAAACCCCCAAGGCTTCACATGCTTTCATGTTACCAAAGACTGTTGGGACATCCCGTCCAATCTCTCTTTTGAAAGGAATTGGGACAAAACTGATCTGTTAAAGCCACAGCATCGTCACACTTGCAGATGGTGGACTGGATCTGGGAGGCATGAGATTAATTACTTGTTGCGTGAGTCCAGCATCTATCTGAACTTGCAGACACAGTACATGTATGACTGCACTTTGTCTGTTTCTACTCAAAGTTAACGGCAGGCTATTGATAATGGGTAATTTTGTTCCAGTAATATTATTGAATGACAAAGAACAATATTTAGATCCCCTCTTGTCAGAGAGGTCCATTGATGAGTAATTATGTGGCATGGACATTTCTTGAAGTTTGTCAGCTGTAGCCTGGATATTGTCAGTTCTTGTAACATTTGAACATGAATGAGTTCATTGAATATTTGCTGACCACAATGGTCTGTTGAGAGAAATCAACCATTCACAGTATATGGTAAAAACAATGACTGCAGATGCTTGAAACCAGATTCTTGATCAGTGATGCTGGAAGAGCACAGCAGTTCAGGCAGCATCCAAGGAGCAGCGAAATCGACATTTCGGGCAAAAGCCCTTCATCAGGAATAAAAGGCATTCACAGTATATGCACGCGCATTGCTAATATGATAGCACAAAATTCCATATCGCAATTGTGTGGACTTATTATTGTAAGTAATGAATAAGGAAGATTAATGATAAGAGAAATTGAATTATGAGTAAATAGAGAGGATAAACGGACATAAATGTTCCAATTTGAATCAAACCTGTGTTCAAACATTGGAACGGGCGGCTGCTTCTGTTCATCTGCATCATCCTCCTAGACTCCCAGGCGATGAATCAAATTCAAATCACATTGATCATACAGCCTTCCAGGGGTTGACTCAAAACGCATCACACCAATGATGCATTGCAATGATGCATTTCTTACTTTCTTCCTATCTTTCTTTCTTTCTTTCTTTCTTTTTTTATTGCGTTCTTCCTATCTTTATATCTTTCTTCCTTCCTTCCTTTCTTTCCTTTTTTATTCCTGTCTTCTTTCTTTCTAATTTCCCATGTGTTAATATATTTCTATGCTATCTATCTAGTTATTTACTCCTTTTCGTCTGAGTGGATGAATTGAAAAAGAAAATACCAGAATCAGGAATTATAAAAAGTAGATTCGCAATCCCAGGAGTTTTAAAATTGAATGGGTTGGGATTTGAATAGCAAACAACATTTTCCTCAACTTCTGGATTAATAACAGTTTAATAATAGTAATAATAATAATAATAATAATAATAATAATAATAATAATAATAATATTGTGATAACTGAGCATCTATAAAGAGTAACCTGAGGTCCATCAGCTTCTCCTTCATTGCTATAAAACGACCTATCATAGAGTAAAAGTCACAGACATGTACAGGATGAAACAGACGCTACGGTCTAACCCGTCCATGCCCACCAGATTTCACAACCTAATCTAGTCCCCCTACAGATCAAATCCTCCAACCCTGGCAACATCCTTCGAAATCTTTTCTGAACCCTTTCAAGTTTCACAATATCTTTCCGATAGGAAAGAGACCAGAATTGCTCATAATGTTTCAACAGTGGACTGGCCAATATCCTGCACAGCCGCAACATAGCCTTCCTACTCCTGTACTCAATACTTTGACCAATAAAAGAAAGCAGACAAACTGTCTTCTTCATTATCCTATATACCTGTGACTCCACTTTCTAGGAGCTGTGAACCTGCATTCCAAGGTCTCTTTGTTCAGCAACACTTTCTAGGAACTTACGAACAAGTGTATGAGTCTTGATAATATTTGCTTTCACAAAATACAGCACCTCGAATTTATCTGATTTAAACTCCATCTGCCACTTCTCGGCCCATTGGCATATCTGGCCAAGATCCTGTTGTCGTCTGAGGGAATCCTCTTCCCTGTTCACTACACCTCCAATTTTGGTGTGATCTGCAAACTTACGAACTGTACCTCTTATTCTCGCATTCAAATCATTTATGCTTTCTTTTCTTACAATATTTGGAAGCAGAACAAATACGACTCGACCACTTGCAGCCACATCAGTCTTCCCTCATTCATTGGTAAACTGATGGAAGGTGTCATCAAAAGTATAATCAAGCAGCACCTGCCCAGCATTGAAAGCCGATTTCGATTTTACCTGGTCCACTCCACTCCTGACCTCAGTGTAGCCAAGGCCCTAACATGGACAGAACAGGTGAATTCCAGAATTGCGGTGAGAGTGCCATGAAAGTTGCATTCAACTGTGTGTTGCATCAACAATCCTGAACAAAATTGGTCCGGAAGGGTGTCGGGTGGCAAGCTACCAACTGCTTTGCATCATAATTGGCCCAATGGATGATGATTGAAATATTTGTAGGGCAGCCATCTCAAATCCAGGACACATCTCCAGGTGTTCCCAACGTTCGTGCCCTTGGGCAAATTATCTTCAGCGTTTTTTCAGGTATGCACTTCCCTCCATCGTGTGGTCATAAGTGTGAATGTTCGCCAATTATTGCACAACATTCAGCAGAATTCGCAACTCATGCAATACTGATGAAATCCATATTCAAATGCAAACAAAATGGGCAATATCCAGACATGCCTTTGAGGTGCCAAATGCCGTTCACGTCAGACAAATGTCCACAGTTTTGCCCTCAACAATAAGATACAATCTAACCGTGGTACCTTGCCTTTCAATTATATTAGCGTCACTCAATTCCTTTATCCACATCGTCGGGATTACCACTGAAACTCAATTGCACTCGCCATATAAACATATTGGCGACAAAAACTGATCGGACGCTTTGGGATATAGCCACGACTCAAGAAATTTATGATATCCCCATGTGATGGAGTATTCCCCACTTGCCTGGCTGGGAGCAGTTCCCATATGTCTGAAGAAATTTGACACCATTCAGGCCAAATTACCATTCTTGATTACCTCCACTTCCATAAGCCATCAACACAATATTGCAGCACTGTGAGCCATCTAAAAGATGCACAGCAGTAATTCACCAATGATCATCAGGCACCAGCTGCCATACCCACGCCCACTGCCATTTGGAGGACAAAGGAGAGCGAATACTTGGGGAAACCACCACTTATCTGTTCCCCTCCAAGCAACATTTCATTGCTGTTAATCCAGGGTGTCTCTGACTGGTTCAGAATTTTTTGTCATTCCTAGTGGCTTCTCATGACCAGATGGGGTGGGAGGCGGTATTAGAACCATTTTTAAGTCGCTACAGTCTTTGAGCTGCAGACAGATCCACAGTAAACTACTAAGGAGGGAAATCCAGAATATTAACCCAACGCCAGTGAAGGAACGGTGAATGTATTTCCAAGAGGGAATCATGTTGGGAACGTTGCAAAGACGTGATGTGTTGTTGTTAATTTTCAACTCCTTCGTAAGGAAAAGTGAAATATTGAACTTTTTAAACTCATTTTTCCTGATATTTCTGATTTGTTACAAAGATTCTCTACCTAGTAACTTTGCAGCTAAGATGGATGTATAAATGGCTATTGTACCTTTTGCATTGTATTCTTGTGAATATATGTGAAAATAATCTAACCCAATTCAATTTCATTCAAGTCAATCCAATTCCAATGTATCTGCCACCGATGTCGATTGAGATGATATAAGAAGTGGTTTTGGAAGGACTGCATATTATTTGCCTGTTCACACAATAGATGCGTGGTAGAAGTACATTTACCATTGCTTATAAATTTTGATTATAATTAAGCCGGAAATTTTGGAAGCAACAGAGATGCGTGTATTTCTGCCACTGCTGACCATGGCTGCTGATGACAACACAGTGTACACCGTTCATAATCCTACATGAGATTAATTTGATATAACATGTCACGGGATGTGAGCAAAGTCGTGAACAGCTTTATTTACAATTCGAAAATGGAAACTGTAGTTAGCTTCAGACACGGCCTTAGAGTTTCTTTGCTGTGGCACCCTCTTTCACAATTTAATGCGTGCAATATGTGCAATAATAGAAAAGAACTAAGCAGCTATTGTGCAACTCTAATTCACTAGTGTAACATCCCCCAATTCTGCACACTCCTTCAGAAAATTGGCAGCTTGTAGGTATAACTGGAAAATAAAGACAAGGTGTTGATTCATGTCCTTGGCCAGAGGCCACAAGTTTCAATTCATCATTAGAGACTTCTATACGAAATGAAAAGAATATTGTTTCTATCAGTCACGGATGCGTAAAACGCATATAATGAATACAGGACACGCCCCTGAGAGTAGATCCATCACCTACAGTTATGATGTCGTCAAGAATAGGTCGTGGTAGCTATCCGTTGACATGAGATGGTGTTATAGGAGACAATTGCTGTTTACTTATTTAAAGGGGACAGAAATTATCACAAAATATTTCAGAAATGAAGTAAAGCTCACTCGTGGAACAATGTTCATAAACGTATCAGGACGAGATGGTGGACTGTTGGAACTATCATTGGACATGCAGTCTAGAACCACCAAGGTCATGTTTTAAGGTGCATTATCGAATCTGACCATGGTAGATGATATAATTCGAATCAAATTCAAACATTCGAATGAATGAAGGGAATATCTACTTCGCTATTTTCGTTTCAGGACGGAACTTTGTGGTCTGATTGACACGCGACTCTTGATGCATAATAAAGTGTTGCACTCCTAAATGCCAACAGGGCAATAAGGTTAGCAGTAAACTTTGGATTTGCCAGTGAGGCCTTAATCTCATGAACGGTTATGGTCCACATCAACAGATTGATGCTAAACACTTGTAGGCTAGATCTAGTAGAATGTAACTCAGTCTTCATGGAAACAAATGCCCTTGACTTGACGAAGCAGCAGTGCTTCTAAAGCTCGTGTTTTCAAATAAACCTGCTGGATTGAAACCTGGTGTCATATGACTTTAGACCTTGTTCTCCCAGTGCAACACCGACAGCTCCACATCATTTCTCTTTTTCGATTCGGTTCTTGATCATTCCCTATCCCTATGCATCACTGTCTGTCAACAGCCTTTCAAATCTTTGTCTCTATATCATTGCTGTTGTATCAATGTTCAGTTTCTTTATCTCATTGGGACAGTTAACTGCTTTATAATGCAATGATGCTAACAATGGACATGCAATTCGTCTTCCAGCTGCCATGAAGTGCACAAAAGATCGGGCAAGGAGTCGGCTGTTCGGCTGCTCACAGCAGCTCTGCTGTTGAAAGTATTATAGCTGGTCCAACATTTGTGACATTCACTTTCAAAGATCAAAGAACAATGCAGCACAGGAACAGACCCTTCGGCCCTTCGGCCTTCCGACTCTGCACCGACATGCTCTGCTCTTCCATATTAATAATGTCTTCACTTATAGGACTCCTATGCCCCCGTTCCTTTCCAGATAATGTCATTGTGCAGGCACATCTTGAATGCTGCTGTTTTCTCTGTTTCTACTAGCTCCTCTGGCAGACCAAACACTTAACTCTCTTTCCATAGAAAAAGTGCCACAGGCGTCTTTTTTAATAGATCTCCCGTCGCACCTTGTACTGTATCCCTGACAATTTGACCATTCCACTACGTGTTAACAGCCTGTACATTTTACTCTCATCATGCCAATCTTGTAAACATCTAACAGGTCGCCCCTCAAACTCGTGCATTCCAGTGAAAACAAGCCCAGTCTATCAAGCCTTTTTTCATTGCTAAATTTCCCCATACCAAGCAACATCCTGGTGAACCTTTACTGCATCCTTTCCAAAGTATATATTGACCAAAACTGCATCCACTATTCCAAGTGTAGTGTAACTATATTTCGATGAAACTGCTGCATAACTTGTCCATTGTTCTAATCATTACTCCGTCCAATGAATAAAGACATACCATGGGCGATTTTTCTTACTTTATTTACCTGGGGAACCATTTTCATTAATCTCTGCATATGCACACCTTGATGTCTCTGCATATCAATACTCCTAAGAGTTCTGTCTTTCAATGTATAGTTTTATTCTGTCTTGAAATTGTATTTTCTCCATTTGTCCGCATTAAATAGCATTTGCAGTTTTCTGTCCATGCTTCCAAATGATTCAAACCTCTGATCCTCCTACTTGATACACTTCACTCCAATAACTTCTGCATCTTCTCCAATAATCTTAATAATTAGACGATCTACATTTTCCACGAAATCATCTATGTAGGTCACTTTCAGCTGAGGTCCCAGCACTTATGCCTGTGGAAGACGATGAATTAAAACACCCGACTCTGAAATGCATCCCTCTACCGCGACCCTCTGTGTAATACTACTATGCTAAAAATTACACAGCATCAGGCAATAGTCCACACGTTTATTTGAACGTGCAAACGTTCGGAGCGCTGTTTCACCATCAGGTGGATCAGGAACATATGTCATAGATTTTATAGTAAAAGATAAAAGTGTCATAAAACTAATGAAATTTATTGAACAAAGCTAAATTACCGTTAGGTTTTTAATGAGTTCGAAGATGGATGTAGGTTTTAATTGATTGATATGTAAATCCCAAAGGTTCTCGAGACCAGCTAAACTGTTATCATTATATGCAAAAAAAAACTCAGTTCATACAATGCTTTAAATATGTGAGTTACAAGTCTGACTACATCCCAACCATGATAAACACTGGTTCTACTTGCAAGGTACAAAATGTCACATGGATTGACTGCTGACAAAATAGAATGTATCTGCAAATACAAATATTCAAATAAAATTTCACCCCACAGGCATATGTGTATGTGTGTGTGTGTGTGTGTGTGTGTGTGTGTGTGTGTTTATGTATTCGTGTGTGTATGTATGAGTGTGTGTGTTTGTGACAGAGAGAGCGAGAGATGGAAAGAATGTTTATGTGTCTACATATGTGTGCACTTGTGTGTGCATGGCGGGGTGGGAGTGAATAGACTAGAACCGTGCCCATCTTGCCACCTCACCTCGGTTCCCATGTGACTTCCTCCTGCTGCAGCCTGCCGTGAGGGTCGTTGTCAAATGCTTTGCTGAAATCCAAGTCGCTAACATCAACGGTTTTTCCATCATGAATTATCATTGTTGTCTGCTCAGAAAAACTCGACCAAAGGAGTGAGGCACGACCTCCCCTGTAAAAAGAAAACATGTTTCTTTATCTATAATTAGTCCATTTGATTCGAAATGCTTATAGATCATGTCCTTGAGAATATTTCCCAATCTTTTCCCGAACACTGGCATGAGGCTGGCAGTCTTGTGTAATTTCAGCATGACACCAGCTAATATGTGAAACAATAGGACAACCTCAGCTCTTCTCCAGTCTTATGGTACTTCATCTTCAGCCAAAAAGGATTCAAAGATGTCTGTCAATGTTCCAGTAATTTGTTCTCTTGCCTCGCTTAATATTCTGGGATGCAAGGACATATCTATCTCAACACATTTTGGAGATGCACCTATTCCTTTTATCATGGCAACTTGGCTCAGAGATTCGACAACCCCCCTCCCCACACCCCCCCACACCCCCCCCCCCCATCGTGTTCATCCTTCACCAATGTCTTCTCTGTATTTTTCGAGGACCTCACGTACATCTCATGCTCCATATATGGATACCTTCCTTAATTATTGACTGGACCAAACCTTTTCCCAGCAGACGTCTTGCTTATTATATATGCATTGAAAAGCCTTGGGATTCTCTGTAATGCTCTTTGCTAACGACATTTCGTTTTCCCTTTTCGCCCACCTAATACCTTGCTCACACTCTTTCCTACTACTCTTATTGATGGTACTTCAAGAGCTTCAACAGTTTCCATCTGCCTAGAGCTGATATATGTAATCTTTTACAGTTTGAACAAGGAAATAGCATCCTTGGCCATTCAGGGTTCACGTAACTTGCCATACCAATGCTTTATTCTGCTCCTGAACCTTTACTTACTGTTGTTTGAAATACTCCCACATGTCCAATGCGGACATTCCCTCAAATAGACGCTTCAAATCATCATTCTTCAGTTTCTGCCTTATATAGGTGTTGCTGGCCTTCACCCAATTTAACACTTTCAGGCAAGGACTGCTCTTATCACAATTCCTCAGTATATGGACTCACGACATTATGATCACCACTCCCGAAATGCTCCCCCACTGAATTTTCACTCATCTGGCCAGAATCCTTTCCACGTACTGGCTTTAGTATAAACCCTCATACTAAACTGTCCATCAAAGCCCCTAGCACAATGTACCAGTCAATGTAGAGGAAGATAAAATCACCCACAAAGACAACTCTACTGTTCTTACACCTTTCCAAAATCGCTCTACTTATTCTCTCGACTGTGTTCCACTGGCTGTTTAGAAGCCGATAGTGCATTCCCAGCATGGTGATTCAGGATTTCCTTTTCCTCAGTTTTAGCCTTACTGCCTCACAGTAGGAGTCTTCTTGTGAATCCCCTATCAATACAGTTGTGTAATACTCCTTTTCCAGTGATACAACTCCCCCAACCATTTTACGTTCCTAAATACCACACGTGAAACATTGCTAACCTATGTTGTTAATAACAACGTGCACTACGACGCCTGCACAACGTTAGTGGGAGGGGTAACACTTTAGACCCTTTCTCTGTAAATCTTGATTTCTCGAGTGATCAAGACTCTATCACTCTCAGCGTTAAACATACACAAGGATTCTAGCTCCATAACTCCTTGAAACAACGAGCTCCAAAGTTTCACTATACTTTGAGAGAAGGCATTGTCTTCAATTCGGTTCTAAGATAGCGCTCCTTTAGTCTGAGACTCTTGTACTTGATGCCCCTTTAATTAAGGGAAATTTCATCCAGACAAAAACACACACACGTGCATTTGCGCGCGCGCATACACACACACACACACACACACAAATACACACACACACACACACACACACACACACAGACGCAGGCACACGCACACAGACACACACACAGATACAAACAAACAAGCCGTCCGCCCAAACTTGACAACAGCGAACCTTTGAAGAATAAACCACCAGACCCATTCTCCTGCTGCATTATCGTATATATGCACTTGACTAATGCACGCAACCTACACTTTCCTGAACACTACGGGCAATTTAGCGTGGTTAATTCACTTAACCTGCACAACTTTGGATTGTGGGAAAAAACCGGAGCACCCAGAGAAAATCCATGTAAACACAGAGGAGAATGTATAAATTCCACGCCGACAGTCACCGAGATTGGAATCGAACCCGAGCCACTGTGCCACCTGTTAATGAGAACTTTCCCCATGTAACGTTTCTCATGTATCTTTGATGAGGTGATATTTTCCTTAAATAAGGAGATGAAAGCTATTCATCACTCTCCAGATGAGATCACACTACCACCTTGTGCAATTCTTGTTAGACTTCCTTACTCTAATACTCCAAACTCTGTGACATCAGGCTGAAAATGTGTTGCTGGTTAAAACACAGCAGGTCAGGCAGCATCCAAGGAACAGGAAATTCGACGTTTCGGGCCAGAGCCCTTCATCAGGAATGAGGAGAGTTTTCCAGACAGGCTAAGATAAAAGGTAGGGAGGAGGGACTTCGGGGAGGGGCGATGGATATGTCATAGGTGGAAGGAGGTCAAGGTGAGGGTGATAGGCCGGAGTGGGGTGGGCGCGGAGAGGTCAGGAAGAAGATTGCAGGTTAGGAGGGCGGTGCTGAGTTCAAGGGAATCGGCTGAGATAAGGTGGGGGGAGGGGAAATGAGGAAACTGGAGAAATCTGAGTTCATCCCTTGTGGTTTGAGGGTTCCCAGGCGGAAGATGAGGCGCTCTTTCTCCAACCGACATGTTGTTATGTTTTGGCGAAGGAGGAGTCCAAGGACCTGCATGTCTTCCGTGGAGCGGGAGGGAGAGTTAAAGGGTTGAGCCCCGGGTGGTTGGGTTGGTTGGTCCGGGCATACCAGAGGTGTTCCCTGAAGCGTTCCGCAAGTAGGCGGTCCGTCTCCCCAATATAGAGGAGGCCACATCGGGTGCAGTGGATGCAATACATGATGTGTGTGGAGGTGCAGGTGAATTTGCGGCGGATATGGAAGGATTCCTTGGGGCCTTGGAGAGCAGTAAGGGAGGTGGTGTGGGCGCAAATTTTGCATTTCCTGCGTTTGCAGGGGAAGGTGCCGGGAGTGAAGGTTGGGTTGGTGGGGGGTGTGGACCTGACGAGGGAGTCACGAAGGGAGTGGTCTTTGCGAAACGCTGATAGGGGAGGGGAAGGAAATATATCCCTGATGGTGGGGTCCGTTTGGAGTTGGCGGAAATGACGGCGGATGATACGCTGTATACGGAGGTTGGTGAGGTGGTAGGTGAGAACCAGTGGGGTTCTGTCTTTGTGGCGGTTGGGGGGGCGGGGCTCAAGGGCGGAGAAGCGGGAAGTGGAGGAGATGCAGTGGAGGGCATCGTCGATCATGTCTGGGGGAAATCTGCGGTCCTTGAAGAAGGAAGCCATCTGGGCTGTACGGTGTTGGAACCGGTCCTCCTGGGAGCAGATGCGGCGGCGACGAAGGAATTGGGAATATGGGATGGCGTTTTTACAGGGGGCAGGGTGGGAGGAGGTGTAGTACAGATTGCTGTGGGAGTCAGTCGGTTTATAACAGATGTCTGTGTTAAGTCGGTCGCCCGAGATAGAAATGGAAAGGTCTAGGAAGGGGAGGGAGGAGCCTGAGACAATCCAGGTGAATTTGAGGTCGGGGTGGAAGGTGTTAGTAAAGTTGATGAACTATTCAACCTCCTCATGGGAGCACGAGGCACCACACACATCATCTATTGCATCCGTGGCACCCAATGTGGCCTCCTCTATATTGGGGAGACGGGCATCCTACTTGCGGAACGCTTCAGGGAACACCTCTGGGATGCCCGGACCAAACAACCCAACCACCCCGTGGCTCAACATTTTAACTCTCCCTCCCACTCCACCGAAGACATGCAGGTCCTTGGGCTCCTCCATCGCCAAAACGTAACAACACGACGTTTGGAGGAAGAGCCCCTCATCTTCCGCCTGGGAACCCTCCAACCACAAGGGATGAACTCAGATTTCTCCAGTTTCCTCATTTCCCCTCCCCCCACCTTGTCTCAGTCAATTCCGTCGAATACAGCACTGCCCTCCTAACCTGCAATCTTCTTCCTGACCTCTCCGCCCCCACCCCACTCCGGCCTATCACCCTCACCTTGACCTCCTTCCACCTATCACAAATCCATCGCCCCTCCCCCAAGTCCCTCCTCCCTACCTTTTATCTTAGCCTGCCTTGCATCCTCTCCTCATTCCTGATGAAGGGCTCTGGCCCGAAACGTAAAATTAACTGTTCCTTGGATGCTGCTTGACCTGCTGTGCTTTAACCAGCAAAACATTTTCAGCTCTGATCTCCAGCATTTGCAGAACTCACTTTTTACTTTGACATAAGGGTCAACATTCTATTAACTTTCCTCATTAGCGTTATCCTCAGTGTGCTAACCATTTTATATTTTGTGCACTATTTCGCTGACGTTCCGTTGCACTGCAGCTCTCTCCATTTAAATAGTATCTCGTTATTTTGTTCTTTTTAAAAGATGAACAATTTCACTTTTCTTTCCACATTACACACCATGTGCCAACAAATTTCACATGTATTAAACCATCGACATCTCTTTTCAAACTGCCTGTTTTGTTCTTGCAAGTTGCTGTTCCATCTATTGTTATGTCGTATGCAATTTTGGCAATAGAACGTTCACTTCCTTGCTCCAAGCCATTATTTCCCTACAATTCACACGTCCTTGCGTTGTCCTGACATGTGTTGACCCTCCAGTTAATTCAACACCAGTTGTTTCCAATTGCTTACGAATTTCTTGTGATCTGCTTTTTGTTTTTTTTTTCATTTACAGCCAGCAATATGCTGGCTGTAATTGTCGCCGTCCAGTCTAATGCTGTATTTCAGATTGCTTTTTAACTTGCCGTCATTGTGAACTCACTGTTTACTCACCGCCTGACTTGCTGCAAACCAAGAAGAAAGGAAATCATTTGTTTGCATTTATGGTTGTGTTCTGTGAATTTAGAAGCACGTATGCCTCTCTGAAACTACACAAGGCCTTGGTGGAATTGCGTTTGGAGGATCATGTGCAGTTTTGGTCTTTCCACCTCAAAGAGGACATTTTCCACAAAGACGGAGAGGGCATCGATATTGCTCCACAAATCTATGTGATCATAACTAATCCGACCATTCTCAAGCAAGCTGTCCTGCCATTCCGCCTTAACCCTCGAATCCCATAATAGTTGTCAAACTTCCTCACATAGCCCTCTGCTGAAAATAATTTCAGTGTTTGGCTTCCCCAGGTAGAAGACAATCAAGTTCATCCCTGGCTGGTATGGGTGCCACATTAATATGGGACGATGCCCTCTCGTCCATGCTCTCCCATAAGTGGAAAAAACGTTACTGCATCTAGCCTGTCAAATCTCCTCAGAATCTGAATGTTTCAAAAAGGTCCCCTCTCGTTCTTCTGAACTCAAATGAACACAATGCCAATCTAATCATCCTAAGAAAAAAGAAGGGTGCAGGGACATTGTTGAGGCTTAATTACAATCCTCCCAACAGTGATCGTGAGGTAGAAAAACAAATATGTAAACGGATTATGGACAGATGTAGAGGAACCAAGGTACTGGTGTTGATAAATTTAAATTTCCCCAACATTGACTGGGATACACTTAGTGTCAGATGTCTGGATGGGTCTAAATTGTAAGGATCGTCCAGGAGCGTTTCCTAAAGAAATTTGTCAGTAGACCGACAAGGGAAGGAGCCATATAGGATCTGGTGTTGGGGAATGAGCCAGGACAGCTGTAAGAAGTTGCTGTGGGGGTTTCTTTGGGTATGGTGACCACAATTCTGTAGTTTTTAGAGTACTCTTAGACAAAATCAGAACGGTCCTAAGAGAACAGTGCTAAACTGGGTCGAGGTCAATAATATCAATATTAGACAGGAACTAGGAAATGTAGGTTGAACATAAGTATTTGAAGGGAAATCTGCATTTGTTATGTGGGAGGCTTTGAAAGATTGCCTAAAGATAGGCATTTCCCATTGAAAACAACGGATAGGAAAGGCAAGATTCGTGATCTGTGCATGATAATGGAAAGCTTGCGATTATCTAGCCTGGAGAAAAAGGCGAGCATGCATATGGTCCAGGCAGTTAGGAACAGAACGGACCTGGGAGGAATAACAGGAGAGTAGGACCAATTTTGAAGGAGGAAAATTGCTGTCTAAAACGTGTCATGAAATAACTTTAGTCAGAAGAATTAAGGAGAATCCCAAGGGCTTTTATTCCTGGATAAGATGCAACAGGATAACTACAGAAAGAGTTGAACACTAAAGGATGAGGAAGAAAGGTTATGTGTCGAACCTGAGAAAATGGGTGAGATTCTCAATGATTACTTTTCATCAGTGTTCACTAAGGAGAAGGACATGATGAGTGCTGAGATTAGATTTAGAAGTTTGTTTACTTTGGATCACGTTGACATAAGAAGTGCGGAAATGTTTGAATAGCCTGCAGGATATTATGGTGGACAAATCACCAGGACGCGATAGGATCTATCCCAGGTTTCTGAGGGAGGTGAGAGAGGAAATAGCTGCGGCCCTGATAGATATCTTTGTCGTATCCTTAAACATAGGTGAGTTGCCGTAGGACTGGAGCGTTGCTTATGCTGTCCTTCGGTACAAGAAGGTTAGTTGAGATATTCCTGGTAACTACAGATCAGTGAGCCTTGTCGTCAGTGGCGGGAAACTTGCCAGTGAATATACTGAGAGATAAAATCTAGTTTCATTTGGAAAGGAAAGGACTTATCAGTGGTAGGCAACATGGTTTTGAGCGACGGAGATCGTGCCATACCACCTTAATAGAATTTTTTGAGGAAGGCCTGTGGCTGGCATATACATGGAATTTAGAAATGAGTTGGATAAGGCTCCCAATGGTAAACTAATGAAGAAAGTGACGTCATATCTAGATTTGTGAATAAATATCTGGTAGAGCAACAGGAGACTGAGAGTATTTGTTGAACTATGTTTCCTGAAATGGAGAAAGGTGAGCAGTGGTGTTCCATAGGGATCTGTGCTGGGGCCACTGCTGTCTGTGGCAAGCATAAATGATCCGAAAGAAAGGTTTTTTGGTCCTATCAGTACGTTTGCAGATGACACAAAGATTGGTGGGGAAGCAGAAAGCATAGGCGACTGTCAAAGAATACAGGAGAATATATATAGACTGGAGAGTTGTGTAGAGAAGTGACAGATGGAGCTCAATACAAGCGAAAGTGTGGTGATGTATTTTGGGAAGTCTAACATTTAGAGCGAATTATACTGTAAACGGGAGAGTCCGGGAACAGTTGATGAGCAGTGAGATCTGAAGGATTCGGCCCATTGGACCCTGAAGGTGGCTGCAAAGGTGAATAGCGTGGTCGAGAACGCAAATGCTATGGCTGCCTTCATTGGACATGGTATTGAGTATAAGAGTGGCAGGTCATGTTAAATGTTTTACAAGGCATTGTTTCGGCAGCATTTAGTGTATGGTTCTGGTCGCCACGCTACCAAAAGAATGAGGGTTATTTGGAGGGGTGCAGAGACGGATTACGAGGATGTTGCCTGACACGGAAGTTGCAAGCTATGAAGAAAGGTTAGTAGGTTTGGATGGTTTTCATTGGAAAAAAGGAAATTAAGGTTAGTAACTGATTGAGGTCTACAAAATTATGAAGGGAATAGACAGTGTAGATGAAGTTTAGCTGTTTTCCCAGGATGAGGGATTCAAAAAAGAGAGGACACTGGAGCAAGGTGGGAGGTGAAAAGTGTAAGAGGGATATACATGGAAAGAACTTTACTGGGAGGTTATCGTGTTATCGCCAGAGGTATTAGAGGCAGGCTTGATAGATGCATTTAACGTGGGTCTGGACAGATGGGCGATAGGTTTCGATAGTGGATTTGGATTGGCTGAGGAAGGGCTTATGCTCGAAACGTCGAATTCTCTATTCCTGAGATGCTGCCTAACCTGCTGTGCTTTGACCAGCAACACATTTGCAGCTATCCTTGGAGGGCCGTACAACCTCTTCCGGGGCTGCAAACTTTCTTTGCTTTTGTCCCAACCTCTCCTCATAGGACAGTCTCTCTGGACGTGGAATCAGTTGTGTGAACCTTCTCATATTCAAGATGTGCAAGTGAGATCAGAACACACAGGTCAAGTGAGGAGTGTGGCCTGATGGGTAATACGGGAATCAGTTCTAAAATTAGCACGAGCAATGTTTTGTCGACCTTTTGAGCGGCTGCTTCGGTCTCTGTCACAGGCTGATACTGTGTGCATTTTTGGAATCCACGTTATAGGTTTTTTTTATAACACTGGGTGTGGGCAAAGGAGATAGACCAGCATATTGACTGAGCTGAGGGGATTCAGCCATAAAGAGAGATTGGTCATACTGGAGTTATTTTCCTCAGAACGTGAAGATTGACAGGGACACAATTGAGATCTACCAATGGTGATAGGAAAAGGCAGAGTAGACAAGAAGTTTCTATTCCCCTTGATGGAAGCAGCAATGGGCAGAGGGCATAGATTGACAGTTTCATGTTAGAAGACTTAGACTTGATGTGAATTTCTTTTTCTTTTATTCATAATGTGGTGAGAATCTGGGGCTCACTGCCTTTGAAAGTGATGGATTCAGAAATCTGCGTAACGTCGAAGACGTAATAAGAGGAATGTGCACAGAAGGACCTTAGTGCCCTGGTCTAAATGTCCCTGGGATTGCCACCGCAAGTGCATAGGGTGGCAAATAATTTTATGGTGTGCTTGCCTTTATTGTTTCGGGCACTGAGCCAGAAAGTCACGTATGGCAATCTCAGAATTTAGTGAGTTAGCATTTGGAGTGCTATGTGCAGATTTGGAGGCCACACCAAGGGAGGATTGTAAAGGCTTCAGAGATGGTGCAAACATGGATATTGCCTGGATTTGGAGTGCATTTGCCGTTAGGACAGATTGGACAAACTTGGATTTTTCTGTCCATGGCTCCAAGTGTTTCAAATCATGCTGTAGCCTCTGATGCTCCTCCTAGATATTCTTAACTACAAAACTTTTGTATCTTAATCAAACTTACTAATTGGACCAGCTATGTTTTCCTCGAAATCACTTAAGTAGTTCACGTTCAGCAGACGTCCTAACACTGATGCCTGCAGAAGGTGAATGATTAAAACACCCCAAACAGAAATACATACCTCCAAAGCGATCTTTTTTGTCCTATGCATAAGCTAAAAATTGCATAACACCAGTTTATAGTCCAACACGTTTATTTGAAAATTCAGTCTTTCGGAGTGCTCTTCCTTCATCAAGTAACTAGTGGATCAGGGACATACAGCACAGAATTCACAGTAAAAATAAATCAACACAATTGATGAAATTTATTGAGCAAAAACTAGTCTGCTGTTAAGTCTTCAATCACTAAGAATGGGGAAGCATGTTTCAATTGATTGATATGTAATTCCCGGAACATCTTTCAAGTCAGAGTCCCGAGACAACCTGAGTTGCTATCACGATATAAAAAAAATACATCTCAGCTCAGACAACGCTTTAAAGGTGTTAGTTTTTAGTCTGTCTATATCCCAAACTTGAGAAAGATTGATTCTATTTGTAAGGTATAAAATGTCACATGGACTGCTATCGACAGATTGTCTGTTTTTAGCAAAAAAAGAATGCATATGCAAAATGAAATCTGTAAATACAAAATAACCTCATAGACTTCTGTGCGTGTGTGCACACGTGCGTGTGTGTGCTTGTGTGTCTGTGCGTGTGTGTGTCTATGTGAGAGAGAGAGAAATAATGTGTGTGTGCACACGTGCACACGTGCGTGGGATGGAAGGGGGAATTAACTACATCTGTGGCAATCTTGCGACCTCACCCTGATTACCATGTGACTTCATCTTTTGCAGCAGCCTGCCGTGAGGGCCTTTGCCAAACACTTTGCTGAAATCCATGTCGGTAACATCAACTGTTTTTCTCTCATGTGTTATCTTTGTTGTCTGCTCAGAAAAATTCCATCAAATTTGTGAGGCACGAATTCCCCAACACCAAATCATTTTCCTTTATCTATTATCAGTCCATTTGCTTCGAAGTGCTTATACATCATGTCCCTGAGAAAATTTTCCAATCGTTTCTGTAACACGAATATGAGGCTCACAGTATTGTGGTTTTCTGCATGACCCCAGCGAACTTTTAAAACAATGGGACAATCTCAGCTCTTCTCCAGTCTTCTGGTACCTCATCTGAAGCCAAAAAGGATACAAAGATTTCTGTTATTTTTTCAGTAATTTGTTCTCTTGCCTTGCTTAATATTCTGGGATGCCAGGACATATCCATCTTAACACATTTTTGAGATGCACATATTCCTTTTTACATGACAACTTGACTTAGAGATTCGACACTACCTCCCCTGAGTTCATCTTCCACCAATTCCTTCTCTTTGATGAATACCGGGCACGGTGGCACAGTGGTTATGGGCGGCACGGTGGCACAGTGGTTTTGGGCGGCACGGTGGCACAGTGGTTAGCACTGCTGCCTCACAGCGCCTGTAGACCCGGGTTCAATTCCCGACTCAGGCGACTGACTGTGTGGAGTTTGCACGTTCTCCCCGTGTCTGCGTGGGTTTCCTCCGGGTGCTCCGGTTTCCTCCCACAGTCACAAAGATGTGCGGGTCAGGTGAATTGGCCAAGCTAAATTGCCCATAGTGTTAGGTAAGGGGTAAATGTAGGGGTATGGGTGGGTTGCGCTTCGGCGGGTCGGTGTGGACTTGTTGGGCCGAAGGGCCTGTTTCCACACTGTAAGTCTAATCTAACCAATAAAGCATTTGTCAAGGAACTTACGGACCTGTCGTGGCTCCATATATGGATTCTCTCCTTGCTCTTCATTTAAACAATCCTTTTCATGGTTAACCTCTTGCTTATTATTATGCCTAGAAAAACCTTGGGATTCTCCTTAATGTTCTTTGCTAACGACATTTCGTTTTCCCTTTTCACCCACCTAATTCCTTGCTAACTTTCTGTCCTACTTCTCTTACATACGGTACTTCAATGGCATCACCAGTTTGCATCCACCTAGAGCTAATATATGTTTTCTTTCTCTTTTTGAGCAAGGTCATAACATTGGGCACAGCAACAGAATCGCAGGTTGAATTCCAGCCTTGGGTGACTGTCTGTGTGGAGTTTGCACATTCTACCCTTTTCTGTGTGGGTTTCCTCCTGGTGATCCAGTTTCCTCTCACAGTCCAAAGATGTGCAGGTCAGGTGAATTAGATTAGACTTTTTAGATTAGACTTACAGTGTGGAAACAGGCCCTTCGGCCCAACAAGTCCACACCGATCCGCCGAAGCGCAACCCACCCATACCCCTACATTTACCCCTTACCTAACACTACGGGCAATTTAGCTTGGCCAATTCACCTGACCCGCACATCTTTGTGACTGTGGGAGGAAACCGGAGCACCCGGAGGAAACCCACGCAGACACGGGGAGAACGTGCAAACTCCACACAGTCAGTCGCCTGAGTCGGGAATTGAACCCGGGTCTACAGGCGCTGTGAGGCAGCAGTGCTAACCACTGTGCCACCGTGCCGCCGCATGAATTGGTCATGCTAAATTGTGCATAGTGTTAGGTGCATTCGTCAGAGGAAAATGGGACTGTGTGGTTTGCTCTTCGGAGGGTCAGTGTGGACTTGTAGGTCCGAAAGGTCTGTGTCAACACTGTAGGGAATCTAATCATTCCTGTTTAATAAACGTTCACACAACTTGCCATACCCATCCTTCATTCTCACAGGAAGGTCCCGCTCCTGAACTTTTACTTACTGCCATTGAAATACTCCCATATGTCCAATGTGGACGTTCCCTCAAGCAGATTCCTCAACTCAACATCTTCTATTCCTGCCTTACATCATTGTTGTTGGCTTTACTCAATTTAACACTTCCACGCAAGGACTGCTGTTAGCATTATCCATGAGTATACATACTCACGGTATTATGGTCACGACTCCCGATATGCTCCCCCACAGAATTTTCACACACCTGGCCAGGATTCTTTCCAAATGTTAGGTTCAATAGAAACCCTGATACCATATGCTGTTAAGAATGCCTCCGAAGTGATCTTTGCAAATTTTCCTCCAACAAAGCCCTGACCACGATATACGACCTAATCAATGAAGAGGACAATAAAATTGCCCACAATAACAACTCTGCTGTTCATACATCTTTTCAAAATCTCTCTACATATTCTCTCGACTGTTTTCATTGGAAGTTTGGAAGCACCCTCAGCAATGTGATATCAACTTTTCTATTCCTGAGTTTCATCCATACTGCCTCACAGTGTGAGTCTTCTGATGTATCCTCCCTCAATGCAGCTGCGAAATACGCATTTTCCAGTGATACAACTCTCCCAGCATTCCTTTCTACCATACCTGAAAAATTGTTAAACTATGCTGTTAATACCAACGTGTGCCACGAACTCGGCACAACGTCAGGGGGAAGGCGATCACATCATGCTCTTTCTCTATAAATTTTGATTTCCCAATTAATCAAGACCCTATCACTCTCAGCCTTAAACATGCACAAGGATCCTGTTTCTACAATTCTTTGAAAGAATGTGCTTCAAGTTTTACAATCTTTGTGAGAAGTAATTCCATCTCATCTCAGTTTTAAGGTGGCACATTCCAAGTGTCATATCCTCTCATTCTTCTGAACGTCAGTGAGCAGAGTCCCAGTCACTTCAGCCTTTGCTCGGAAGACAGTAGTATATAGAAAGTTCGAATCCCTATAGTGTGGAAACAAGCCTTTGGACTCAAGAAGTCTCCACCGATCCTATGAAGAGTAATCCACCACACCCATTCCCCTGTCGTATTATCCTATATTTGCACATGACTAATGCACGTAACGTACAAATTCCTGAACACTATGGGCAAATTAGCGTCGTTGATTTATCTAACCTTCACAAATTTGGATTGTGGGATGAAAACGGAGCACCCAGAGGAAATCTACACAAACCCAGTAGAGAATATAGAAATTCTACACAGGCAGTTGCCCAAGGCTGGAATCGAACCCGAGCCACTACACAAAAATCTTCTCATGTAACATCTCTGATCTGTCTTTAATGAGGTGATTTTTTTTTCCTTAAATAAAGAGATGAAAGTTATTCATCACTCTCCAGATGTGGTCACAGGAGCACCTTGTTCAGTTCGCATAAATCTTCCTTACTCTCAGAGTCCAAACACTGACGTTAGGGTTAACATCCCACTAACTTGCTTCATTAGCGTTATCCACTGTTTACTTTTTTTTGTATTTTGTGCACCATTTCCCTGAAGTTCCGTTGCACTGCAGGTCTCTCCATTTAAATAGTATCTCGTTATTTTGTTCTTTTTTAAAGATGAACAATTTCACTTTTCGTTTCATATCACACACCATGTGCCAACAAATATCCCATGACTTAAACCATCGACATCCCTTTTCAAACTGTCTTTATCTTATTGCAACCTACCTTTCCAGCTATTGTTACGTCGTTTACAATTTTGGCAACAGAACGTTCACTTCGTTGTTCCAAGCCATTAATTCCCTGTAAGTCCCACGTTCTTAACTTATCCAGACATATGTTGACCCTCCAGTTAATTCAACACCAGTTGTCTCCCAATGGTTACAATTTTTTTATGAGCTGCCTTTGTGTTCTTCAATAACCGCCAGTGAATTAGAACCAGTCGCCGTCCAGTCTGACACTATTTCAACTTGTTTGGAAACTTGCCCTCATTGTGATGTGACTATTTACTCACTGCTTGACTTGCCTCAACCCATGAGGAAGTGACATGATATGTTGGCGTGTGTTGTAATGGGCTTGGAGTTCAGAAGTACAAAGTGTCTCACTGACGCTACACAACGGCTTGGTGAGAACACATTTGGAGGATTATCTGTGGTTTTGGTCTTCCCACCTCACTGAGGACATCTTAATCACGGAAGGAGAAGACATCGAAATTGCTTCACAAATCTACATGATCATAACTGATCTGAACATTCTCAAGCAAACCCTCCTTCCCCCATACGCCATGATTCCCATACTGATTGTAAATCTCTCTCGCACAGCCGTCTGCTGTAATAAATTTCAGAAATTTTCTCCCCCAATTAGAAATCATCAAAATCCACAGCGATTGTGAGAATTCAATTGCAAGCGATGCAGCTTGAGTTCGAAGTGAGACATAAAAAGAGGATCACAGAAATTAACCCGATTGAGTTACTATTAAAAGCAGAAGAGAGGGCAAAAGGGAAACCAGGAGAGAGCATTAGAAATTAAAAATAAAAACTGACACATGGAAAGTAAAGTCAGCAAAAAGGGTTAGGAATAGAGGTTCAGGGGCGGCTTAGTGAGAAAGAGAGTGAGGATGCGCAAGCCCCTGGTCGTCAGAAGTCCAGTGACAAATAGTTTAAGTATATTCAATGCCTAAATTTGAGAGAGAGAGAGAGAGATCTTCGCCAGGGAACAGGCCGGTGTTGCAAAGTGACATTGATGTTATCCAAAGTGGTTACCCAGTCTAAGTTTCATTTCAATAACGTGGAGGAGACCACATTGTGAGTAGTGAATGAAGAAGACTGGATTGTCAGAAGTTCAGGTAAAGTGCTGCTTTAACTGGAAAATATGGTTGGGCCCTGGGATACTGAGGACGAAGGAGGTAAATGGGCAGGTGTTGCACCACCGGTGGTTTTAGGAGAAGGTGCCATCGGGCTGTTGGGCAGGTCGGTTGTACTGTGGAATTGAAGGATGAGTGGACCAGGCTGGCCCGAGGGAACTGTACCTGCCAAAGCCAGACAAAGGAGGCGAGGTACATTGCTCTATTGCTAGCATCTCGACGTATGGCCAACATGCTGGCACAAATGGAATAAAATGTAGGCTCTGTTTGATAATTCACCTCATTTTCACAAAAAAACATTTGTCAGGTAGTTTTGATAAGTTTAAATGCTGAGCTACTGATGAATTTTTTATTCCTTTCCTCACAGAAGCAGACAGTTCCAACTCCAGTTTCTCTGCTAAATCCTGCAACTTCATCCTATTAATCTTTTGGAAAACTTCCAAAGTCACCGCATCCACTTCCAGAAACGTTTTGGCAACTGAAAGAACTATTACTATCCCAAGCTTTGTCAACCCAAACAAAGCAATCCCCGAAATACAGAAATTAGCACTTACCAATCGTTGCTTGAAATCCCGCAAAGCGGCATCAGTCTTTTATGGAATATGCCAAATAATTTGAAACATTCTTAAGCAGGCAGTCCAGACCTTCACTTGCTGATTTGTTTCAGTAACTGCAGTGAGAATCATCGGGATTAAGTTAGGTAGGGTGACTAACAGATTTTAAAACAGACAAAAATGTGTTAACAAAGTTACACAATGAAACACAGAGGACAGAAGAAAGAAACCCTACAGAACTCAGTCTATCCAAACTAGACTTAATTATGCTGCTTCCGATTATACACAACAGTTATAAAAAGCAAACCCTCTTCAAACACAGTAAAATAACAGACCAGATGTTTACAGGCTGAAGTTAGGATGGCAGAAAGAGGGAGTTTAGCAAACTGTTTCCATACATCTTACTGTTGAAAACCCAACTAGTTCTGGACTGCACTACTCCGCTGGAAAGCTGACTACACCCTTTCATTATACAATCCACTTCTAAAGCGTGACCACTTTGGCCTGAAGTCTCATCTGTTTATATATAAACAAAAATGCCTCACAATATCCTTTAATCACTGTACCAAACTAGTCTAATAGGAACCGGAAATGTTTATTACCCCCTGAGAAAAAAGGCACGGTAAACTTTGAGGAGAAGATCAGTTTTTGTTTACAAAATAAACCAGCTTTGTGGCAGGAACCTTGTTTAACGCCTCAGTGAAGTCCTTGTGGGCCATAGTATGGACTCAGATGCTGAAGATCAGGGGTTTTGCCTGACGTAATTTTCCTGCTCCTCGGATCCTGCCTGACCTGCTGTGCTTTTCTAGCACCACTCTAATCTTGACTCTGAAGTGCATATAGTTCACGTGCACCGCTTTGCCAACATCAATCCTCTTTGTTACTGTTTCAAAAAATCTCAATCAAGTTCGTGAGACATGATTTCCAATGTACGAAGCCATGTTGACTGTCCTTAATCAGTATTTTCCTTTCCAAATAGAAGTAAATCCTGTCCCTCAGAATTCCCTTCAACAACTTGCCCACCACCATAGAACAAAGAACATCGAACACAGAACATGGAAACGTACCACACAGAACAGCCCTTTGGCTCACAATGTTGTGCCGAGTGTTAATCCGAACATAAAATAAAATAACTTAACCTACACACCTCTCAATTCACAGCTATCCATGTGTATGTCCAGCAGTCGCTTAAATGTCTTTAATGACTCTGCTTCTATCACCATGGTTCGCAACGCATTCCATGCATTCACAACTCTCTGCGTAAAGAACCTTCCTCTGACGTCGCTTCGAGACCTTTCTCCTAATATCTTAAAATTATGACCCCTCGTAAAAGTCACTACTGCCCGGGGGAAATGTCTCTGGCTCTTGACTGCATCTATTCCGCTCATTACCTTGTATACCTCGATCAGGTCGCGTCTTTTCTTCCTTCTCTCCAGAGAGAAAAGTCCGGGATTATTCAACCTCACTTTATAAGGCAAGCCCTCCAGTCCAGGTAACATCCTGGTAAACCTTCTTTGCACCCACTCCAAAGCCTCTGTCTCTTTCCTCTAGTAGGGCAACCAGTACTAGACACAATATTCCAAGTGTGGTCTCACCACCGCATGCTCAGCGGTTTATAGTTGCGTGGCTTGTCCTTACCATCTTTCTTAAATACTGGTGCCACGTCAAGCAACTTCCTGTCTTCCCACACCTCATCTGTGACTATGCACAACAAGATGTTTTAAAAAGTGCAGTTATTTGATACAACACGTGTAAGCATATTCGATTGATGCTTCTTCAAGTGTTGAGTTACTGAGCAGTTTAAATGTTTCTTGTAAATTGGAGACCCCGTTAATAAAGTCGGAAAGAAGTGAGTTTTCCATTCATCTCCTCTGTATTGATCGGGAAAGAGCGTAAGACCTTCATTTGTTTATGCCTACAGGATTCGTGCACAAGTGAAAGTGTAACATATTGAAACAGAAATGAGTCTGTGCTGTTCAGAACGGAAAAGACGTGCAACTTTGTGACTCCAACATTGCAAATGCTGAACAGGAGTAGTGATATCAAGGGCTGTCTTCAGAATGATATGAATTTGTGTTTAATCTTAGGTAGAAGCATAAGGTTTTTGCATGGCAATGAAATAAAAGCTAACTTCATCATGTCGAGTCCGAAGGAAAGTGCAATGGACATTTCACTTGCATTGTAGCTGACTGACAACCATGCTTCCTTACAAGACAGAAAACTGACACATTCAGCTTTTCCTGTGGTTAGGGCATTCGCCTGGTCTGTGTTGTTATGTTGATCACCATTTGTGGTGCTATTGTCTTGTTCTTTTTGTGGTTGAGAAATGCAAAACTTTTATTTTCTGCCATGCAATGAGAAAATTCGAACAGTCAAACTAAAGTTACTGAAGAATAAGCACTGGTGAAACTCTAGTTGCAGAGAAGAAGAGAAGGCATACACATTTAACTTGTTTGGCTAAATCCTTCCTTCTCTACTAGTTTGAAGAATCATTATTAGATTATATTGATGACTTAAGAAAATGGAGTCCAGGTTTCTCGTGTTTATGTGATAAATCACAGGGAATGTCAAGAAGAACTCAGGGCTATTTGAACAAAATTGAAAGTAATTGGAAAGAAATAAGATCTCAGTTACGAAATATTCTTGGTTAAGAGAATTTATATTTTTAAAAAATAATTGTTTCTAGGCGAGAATAATTCTGAATTATGTTGTTTTAAACGTGAGTATGGTAACTCTCCTATCACACTAATGCATTTATGGGAATTGCACCTGGCTGAATGGGGATAGGAGCAATAAATGATTGTTTCTGTCTCGTGCAGATTTCTTGAGGTGAACAACTCGTTCCTGTGTTGTAGACCTCTATCACTCTTGATGTGTGAGTGATAATCATGTTGTATATGTCACCTCTTGTTACCTGGGATCTATATGTCTATTAGTCCTTACATCATGTCTGCCATTATGATATTTGTACTTTGGAAAATAAAATCGAAACAGACAGTGACTATGTCATGGAATACATGCTGAGAATGAGCAATATTCGTTTTTCTTGTCAAGTGCAGGAAACATACTGATCAATAAGTAATTCCTTAATTTCTCGTTATTGGTAAACTAAACATAAGTGTGACTCATTGTCTGTTTTGATGACTGATGTCCTGTCTGTAAACGTAATTTCCTTCTGTATTTGTATTTGACATCAACCTCCCATAAGATTATTGATACAACCTAATTGAATACAATGATAATCTGATCATTCTGATTGTTATTTGAAACGTTTCCTTTATAAGTGCAGATTTGATTGAATTCCTGAGTGTATATTTTTATCACCCACTGTGACAACTCTGTTGCGCTTGGGTCTTTCTGCTAACTGCCAGCATATTTGTTCCTTAATGTATCTATGGCTGTTGGGATCTTATAGTGTACCCTATCAGGTTGATTGCACCCAATTTCTTTTTGATTTCCCCCTATATTTGTTGCAACGCATCCATGCCGACTGGATATCCAAACTAATCTTGTCCTATTTTCCAGAATTTGTCCCTAATCCCACTAAACGCTTCGTATTCATATACGCCTATTATAAAGATAAGGAGCCCAAAACGGTTCAGGATATTCCAGCTATCGTCTCACTAGTGCTATGTAGAGTTATAGAGAAACGTACGATTAAACTCCATAATTTCAAAATAAAGAGCAACATTCTTTTTACCATTCTTGTTAGTTATTGAACGGTTGGTAAACATTCATGAAACAGTGACAGCTCTGTAATTAGGATCAAGATAATTGTTGATTTATGACCTGGACCAATCCAGAGAGAGAGAAAAACAAATTTGTCAGAGATCTGTCATCAATTGATCAAAACCAAGCTCGGTAGGATTGTCCGATAGAAGGTAATGGTTTTGAAATTCAAAAGGAATGGTAATGGTCAATGGGGTGTGTTCAAAAAGCAAAGCACTAAATTGCAGGCGATAAGTATTTCCTGAATTGGAAAAAGTACGATAAGCAAATGTCAAGTGTACTGAATGACAAAGGATGTCGGAATTAATTTTAGGAAAATAAATAAATTGTGTTTGTCATTGGCATAACATAGAAAATACAATTGAGAAGCAACAGAAATAGCAACGTTTTAAAGGAGAGGCGAAAAATACATAAAGAAGTAACAGAAATTCTGAAAAAAAGGCGATCTGCTCGCAGAAAGGGGAATACCAAAGTCGTCAGTAGGCATGAAATAACAAGACAGTGGTTGAAAGAGGCAAGAAATCTGATGACTGTTCAAACGGGTGTTTGACACCTGAATTTAGGGCCATGGCATTTGGTTTTAAAATAATATTTTGTACTACTCCTTGTAAATAAAAGAAAAGGTGATCACAAGTATGAATTTCTGTTATACGAAGATTTCAAGAGTAATATGGAAGCAGTCTTGGACAGGATGTTGGACGTTAAATTTCAGAAAGCATTGTGATTGTTTGAGATGTATTCAAGGATTTTGAAGAAAACGAGGATGTAATGTATAGGAGCTCTCGCCAGAAGAATTCAGTCTTCTCTGGATTCGGAGTAGGTGCCAGGAGACTGAGTGTTCTCAGCATGATCCACGCATTAACAATGTTGTTGAACTAATGTGATGGCAAATGCCCAGAAGCAATTGTTTGGGATAAAATTAGCAATAACACAGGGAAAACGACATGGTTATTTAGCTGCAGGCAGCACGGATTTCTAACATGAATTCGAGTTTCACTAAGGTGTTGAATTGTTTTCAAGGGAAACCAGAAAGGGCTGATCAGGGTGGTGTTAGCCTCTTGGCTTACGAGGAATTTCAAAACGCATTTCATGCAATGTAACACAACCACCTTTGAGGAAAGGTGTAGGTCTTGGTCTGAGAGTGTCACTCGCAACATGTACATAAGATTAGCTGAACTAGGGAAACCAGAGCGTAATTGACGGTTGGCGGATTTCAATTTGGAGGAAGCTGAGTAGTCGTGTTCAAAGTAATCCACATCTTTGTTAATGTCAGCCAGAGATCAGATAAATGCACTGTTTTTGATTCAACAATATGTGCTTGAAATCTGTGTGATAGCTTGTTATTTTAATGACTTGTCGGACTAGATTAATTTAGGATATGTGGTCGGCATGTACGTGTTGGAATCAATGTACTGCTTCCGAGTTGTCTACTCCATGATTCGATGAAGAACTCCCGCCATTAAAGCAGCAGTGACAGTGTGGAACCCAGTCACAATAAATAACATAAATCAGTAAGAAATAAAAAAAACCATGACTGTTTAGACTGGAGAATTCGATGGCAATATTAATCGTGGATCAGGATTAACATCGATTTTCGTGTACATATCAATAGCATTGACATTTCAGTAGAAGATTCATATTTCCAATAGCACTGGAAGTCCTGCATGTGAATGCTGTGCTGCCATTATTCATGGGAAGAAAAGTGAATCATGCTTCATGAGTTTTTTTATGGCAAAGAGGCAATGTCATATGATGTTAGGATCGCATCAGCCTCTTGAATAGGACGTTTATCGGTAATACAACGGGAAGACCAATAATAAAAGTCTTCCGACCAAACTCCACCCTCACTTTTTTTTTTAGCTTTCAGTAGTCTCGTTGGGAATTTAGAACAGTGGGCATGGAGGTTACGGCAGTTGAATGTTCCTCCTGCATGAATGTGGGAGGTAATGATTATCATTAGTGCCCCTGCTGACTGCATCGGCAGGAAGTGAACCCAAACTTTGAAGTGAACCCAACTCCAGATCCTCGAAAAGCGCATTTGGGAACTGGAGCTGCAGCTGGATGAAAGTCAGATCATTCGGGAGGCGGCGGGGGTTATTGACTGGAGTTACAGGGAGTTAATCACATCTCAGATACAAAACGATTGCAGATGGTTGCCGTCAGTGGATGGAAATGGGTTCAGCAGGAAGTGCAGGATTCCCTTGTAGCCATCCTCCTCAACAACACGTATACTGCTTTAAATTCTGTAGGGGGGGTAGAGAACGACTCACTAGGGATAAGCAATGGGGCATAGGGCTTTGGAAAAGAGTCTGTCCCTGTTGCTCAGAAGAGAAGAGTGAAGAGGAGCAGAGAATTAGTCAGTTGGGATTCCATAGTTATGGGGATGGATACAAAGTTCTATGGGGACAAGAGAGACTCACAGTCGGTGTGTTGCCTCCCACATGCCATGGTTCATAATGTCTTTGATCATTTTATCCGGTCCCGTCCAGTTGAGTGGGAGACGCCCCAAGTCGTGGTCCACATAGGGACCAATGACATCGTAGGAAGAGAGATGGGGATTTAAGGCACAAATTCAGCGAGCTAGGTGCATGCTTACAGTTAGGACAGACAGTGTTGTTGTCTCTGGTTTGTTATCCATGCGATGTGCTAGCGAGGCGAGGAATAGAGAGAGAGAGAGAGGGGGGGGGGGAGTTGAACACGTCACTACAGGGATAATGCAGGAAAGAGCGTTCTGGATTCCTGAAGAATTAGGCCTCTTTGTGGTGTATGTGGGATCTCTACGAACAAGATGGTATTCAGCTGAATCAAGGGGGTGCCAACATCTTGGGGGCGGAGTAATTTTGCTCATGCTCTTTGGATCGGTATAGATTAAGTCAGCAAAGAGATGGGAACCTAAATTGTAGTTTGAGTATGCAAGAGGTTTAACTAATGAGGTCCAAACTAAGGTTTCAAGGTCTCAGGAGGGTATCAGCAACAAAGACGTTGGTTTGCAGACAGCCGACTTCAACTCCAGGACCATCCAGAATACAGTGGGTGAACTTGCAGCACGGTTTGGTACCTGGGATTTCGATGTTGTGGCCATTTCGGAGATATGGGTAGAACAGAGGCAGGAATGTTTGCTGTAGTTTCTGGGATTGAGGTGTTACAGTAAGAAGAGAGAATATTATGAAAGGAGGTGGTGTGTGGCATTGTCAGTCAAGGACAGGTTGCAGAAAGGCCGTTTGAGGACTCGTCTATTGAGGTAATATGGACTGGGGTTAGCAGCAGGAAAGTAGAGATCACCCTGCTGAGAGATTTCTGTCGGCCTCCGAACAGTTCCACAGATGTAAATGAAAGGACAGCAAATACATATCTCAATAGGATCGAGAGTAACATGGTAGTCGTTATGGGGGGTTTAACTTTCGAAATGTTAACTGGGAATACGATAGTTCAAGGACTTTAGATGGGTTAGCTTTTGTCCAATGTGGGCAAGAGAGTTTCCTGACACAGTGTGTAGACAAGCCAACAATGGTTGAGGCCACATTAGATTTGGTGCTGAGTATGAACCAGGCCAAGCGTGAGAGGTGGATGTAGGAGAGCACTTTGGTGATAATGAATGCGATTCCGTTATGTTTAACTCAGCGATGGAAAGGGATAGGTATATATTGCAAGGCAAGCATTATTGCTGTGGAAAGGCAATTACGATGCGATTAGGCAAGATTTAGAATGCATAAGATGGGGAGGAATTGAAATGTGGAGGTTATACAAGGAACAGTTCATGCAGGTCCTGTCGCACGTGGGAGTCAGGATTCATGAAGGAAGTCGAACCTCTTGTCAAGACGAAGAAGAAGTCTTATCTTAGAATCAGATGTGAAAGGCTCAATGAGGGCGTGTGGGAGTCACATGTTAGCCAAGAACGACTTAAAGACAGAGTTAAGAAGATACAGGAAGGGATATGAAAACTCGTTGGCAGTTAGGGTCAAGGGAAATCCTTAGGCATTCTCTAGGTATACAAGTGATAAAAAGAATGACGAGAGTAAGGTTAGGGCCAGATAGTAGTGGGAAAATTGTGTGTGGAGTTAGTGGCGATAGGGGTAGCATTAAGTGACTATTCTTCGTCAGTATTCACACCAGAAAAAGACAACGTTGTCGATGAGCATACTGAGATATGGGCTAAAGACTAGATAGGATTGAATTTCACAAAGTGGAGGTGTTAGCCATTCTGGAAAGTATCAAACTAGATAAATCCATTGGGTCGGATAGGTGTTTTCCTGGGGAGCCAGGAAAGAGATTGTCGAGCCTCTTCACTTTGACATTTCTGTCATCATTCTCTACAGAAATAATGACAGATGACTGGAGGTTAACAAATGTTGTTCCCTTGTTAAGGAAGTGGAGTAGCGACAACCATGGTCATTACAAACCAGTGAGCCTTGCTTTGGTACTGGTTAAATTTTTGGAAAAGGTTGCATGAGTTAGGATTTATAGTCATCTAGAAATGAATACGTTGATTCGAGATAGTCAACACAGTTTTTTGAATATTAAGTCGTGCCTCACAAACATTATTGAGTTCATTAAGAAGGTGACCAAACAAGTGTATGAGGGTACCGATATTGAGGTGGCGTACACGGATGTCAGTAGACGTTTGATAAAGTTATCCATGGTCAGCTTTTGCACAAAATAAGGACACATGGGATGGAGAGCTATTTAGTGTTTTGGATCAGTAATTTGGTGAGGTGAAAGAAGTCAGAGGTTGGTGGTTGATGGTGACGTTAATTCTGGAGTTCAGTTACTAGTGGCGATATGGAAAGATTTGTTTTGGATCGATTCCTACTTGACATTTGATACGTGACCTGGTAGAAGACGTAAAATGATGATTTAGCAAATTTGGAGATGACACTGAGATCGGCAGAGTTGTGAACAGTCTAGAAGGATGCTTTACGTTTTAGAGGGGCATTGACAAGCTACAGAGCTGGGCGAGGAGATAGCAAATTGAGTTTAACGTGGAAAAGTATGAAATAATTGACTTTTGATTGAGTAACAGGAATAAAGAAAACTGGACTAATGGTAGTGTATCTGAGCAGAGAGTTCTCGGTATCCACGTACATTGGTCCTTGAAAGTTGCCACGTAGTTTGATAGGGTTGTTAAGAAGGCATAAGGAGTGTTAGCTTTTATTTGTAGAATCACTGAGTTTCGGAACCATGAAGCCATGCTGCAGCTGTGCAAAACTCTAGTGCAGCTGCAACTGAAGTATTGCATACAGTTCTGGTCACCGAATTATAGGAAGATGTGAAAGATTTGGAAAGGCTTCACAGGAGATTTAAGAGGATGTTCCGTGGTATGGAAGGAAGGTATTAAGAGGAAAGGCTGAGGGTCTTGAGGCTGCTTTCTCTGGTTAGAATTGTGAGAGGTGTCTTAATTGAGACATAGAACAAAATCAGAGGGATAGTTCGGGTGGACAATGAGAGCCTTTTTCCTCGAATGACGATGAAAAGCACGAGGGGGCATAGCTTTAAATTGCGGGGTGACAGATGTAGGGCAGATGTCAGAGGTAGTTTCTATACTCAGAGAGTAGTGATGGCATAGAATGCATTGCCTGCAAATATGGTGGACTTGCCAACTTTATGTGTATTTCAATTGTCATTCGATAGTCATGGGAACGGAAGCGGAATTGTGTAGGTTAGATGGTCTTCAGATTGGTTTCACAGTTCGGCACAGCACCGAGGGCCGAAATGCCTGTACTGCGCTTAAATCTTCTATGATCTATGTTCATTTCTCTTGTGCCAAATGATCAGATTCTGCTTGCCAAATAGTCAGTTCAAACCTGGGCATTGTACAGTTCTTGCTGCATTCCACAAGTATTCATAACCTGAAATTGAGAAATAGTGGTGAATATTGTGCAACGCATACACGTCATACAACATTATTGACATTTTCCATTATTTTGCCTCTGGAGTAATTAATTAGAAGGTTTAAACAGAACTTGTCTGCTCAGTGGTTTTACTTGATGTCAGTCTCAGTGGAACCTAATTGTGCCGCTGGAGATGTTTGCCTCTTCTATTAAGAATGGACTTCTGTTACTGTATTATTGCATGCTGGCACTGCTAACATTCTCTCCTGTGCTACAAGAGTTTAGCGGCTCTAGCCACCGGGAGAGGAAAGATGAGTATCTGAGAATTATAGTTTGGATCTATCTGTGAGCAAAAGGCTGGAATCTTGCAACAATAATGGGCAAGGATTTATTCAATGCACTTTACATGTTATCTACGAATCCTTATTCGTTATCAGATTCACATCGGATTTATTTTGCAGTTAACATTATTCAAGCGATTTACTATCCTATCCTGGCGATAATTGGTGTCCCTGGTGAGTCCATCTTTGTAGAAAGATGTCGAATGTGTCATGTTTACTATGTTTATGTCTTATTCAATAGATAATTAAAACCTTCGAACTTCTAGTTAAATGTCAGAGATCAAAGCAGAATGTTTACAAATCTTGCAATCCCGAAGACCGAGTTGAGTTCCGAACCCATATCAACCAGACAACTCTGAACTCGAAAACCCAATCAGCTCAATATGTCTGCTGAGGAAATGGGCATCTGTGACATTCTGTAACAACTCAAATCTGACTACACTTGAGGTTAGAAATTTCATTTTTCACTGACTATCAACTATATGTTGGCAACGAACTCTAACTCACCAAATATTTCTGATACCCATTATGCCAGTATTCACTGTCTTTGTATCCAGTACAGTTAGACTCCTAAATCTTGTTGGCTAATTATTGCCTTTGAATGATTTGAATGCTTGCTGGCTTCATCCTATCAAGTAGAAAATTATTGTTGTGTATTCATGATATGCCTGAAAACCTTTCCATTTTGTTTTGCGAACCACGAAATTGAGATAACATTCCTTGTCTGCTCACAACCTTGGATAGTAAACTGTTAATTTAATATTGTTGAAGCCTCAATAAGCCATATAGTTAAGGATATTTTCAGGTTACATTATGTTATCTGCACAGAACCTCATGTCGGTCACATCTCAAGCCCAGATGCTGAGTACATGACCAACTGTACGTGTGCTTTTGACATTGTGTATACAACTTGCATTCAGCTGCACGAGGAATTAGCTCGAATGTTTCTGAATTCGAACTGGAATTTGAATTGGCTGTAAGAAACGTCTGATTTATTTCTGCAATTTCTGTGCTGTGGGGGCATTGTGCGTGGTCTATCGAGAGGCTTAATTGTCAGTTATTATGCACATTAAGGGAGAATAGGAAATTTGCTTATACCATTCTGATCAAAGATTCATAGAATCCTTACAGTTTGGAAGCAAGTGAATCGGGTCATCAAGTCCACATCCAAAGCGTATCCCATCCAGATAGGCCAGCTACCCTCTAACCTACATTTCTTATGGTTAATCAACCATCGTGCACATTCCAGGAAATTATGGACAATTTAGCATGCCCAATCCAACTAAACTGCACATCTTTGGACTGTGGAATGTAACTGTAGCAACCTGAGAAAACGCACACATACAGGGTAGAATCGCATTCGAATTCCTGACGCTTTGAGGCAGCAGTGCTCGCACTTGTACAGACATGCCAGCTCGAAACATAAGTTACAGATCATCTGGACGCAGCACAGCGAGAAAATTGAATAAATCTAGCGGGTTTCTCTGAGAAAAAACAATGATGGAGTCATTGTATTCCACACCGAGAATTTCAAGGATCAATTCGCTACTTTATGACTTCACCCAGAGCAAAACGAGGGGGTATATCTATGACCAAGGAAGTGTTCATATTGTTGTCCCAATCTCATGCAGCATTGACCAAGCATGAGTATATTTTTTCAAGTGTTGACTGATGAATTACTTTTTTATCGACATATTATGGGGCATTGTTATAAGATTGGTACATATTTATTGTATATCTCCGATTGCAATTTAGAAGTATGTGCTCCCTATCTTCATAAAACTGTTTATTATTCACAGAGATAATTCAAAGGGGATACGGTTGAGATGATTAAACTTATGCGTAATAAAGGTAGGTTAGATTTAGTTAAAACTGTCCCGTTTGAATGATCGGCTCACGGAATTAATTTGTGTTGCCAGCGTCTTGAGGAGATGTGAGAAACAAAACATGTTTCCACTCAGACAGTGGTAGGAATCCAAAGGTCACTACCTGTAATGGTGGGAGAGGCAGAAGTGCTTATATATTCAAGGTATTTATTTGTTCACTTTTCATGTCAGAACATTCAGGAATATAACGCTGGAAGTTGGGATTAAAATATTTACGAAGTTGGTTTTGACTGAATGAAGGTCAAAGGGACTTTAAATGTGCTGCAGATCTGTGTGAATCTATGACTGTATGACTAAAACAACTGTAGTGCAGGTACATATATAGAGAGCTTGAAGAAGGGAAATCTGAATTGTGGTTTGGAGGTGAAATTGTACTCAGTCATATTTCATTAAGTTTCTAAACCGTTCCGTTTTGATCAGCGAGGTAGAGTGCTGTTAAGATGTTATCTGATACTTGAGACTGAGTTTATGTTCTCTGCTCAGCCATTTCTTCTAAGAAGTTTACAAGTTTCAATATGATCACGTTGCATTTTATTTTAAATTGCAAAACGTTCAGGAAAAAACCCATTCAATTTCTTCAAATTAATATTCCGTGGAGTGAATATTCTGTGGAGTGCCTCCAATGCCAGTATATCTTTACTTATATGCAGACATGCAGTTTTACAACATGGATTCAACCAGTTCCCATCAGTTTTCTCAACTCATCTAGTTCCAACTTCTAGCATTTCTCCCATATCTCACAGAAACCTTCATGTTCATGCACTTCAAAGTGTACAGATAAGGAGACCAAAACTGTTCACAATATTACAACTATGGTCTTACTAGTGCTGTGTTGAGTTATACCCAAACCTCCAGTGTCAGTGTGCTCGTAACTGCTGAACAAGTGTTTCTTGATAGCTCCATTAACAGTAAGGTCTATCATTTTCATGATGTTCAAAAGTAAAATGTGGGGCATGAACTGGCTGCAGTTTAATCACCCTGCTCTTTGTGTACCGCAATGAATTGTTGCTTCAGAGAAATGCACGACATATGTCAGTGTTGCGTATGCACAACATCAGATTTATTAATGGCAGTGTTACGTTTGGAGCATGCCAACTTCAGTGCAAGAAGATTGTGGGGAAATCGTGCATTCACATATTTCATGATACCAGCTAGAGTTAAGCTAATTGCTGGAAAATCGGAATATTTGGTAGCTAGAGCTTCGGAAGAATGCTGACATAAACCATCCGCTACGTACATCTTGCTGAGACTGGTTGCAATTGTTTCAATTGTCTATTCCACAGATGTCCTTTGTTCCCCAAACTTTGATTACAGAGCATATTTGTAGAAACTTCCCTTTAGTTAGCTGCTAAATTTCTCACAACCACTACCGACTGGATTGGCACTGTACAAGAGTTAAATTTAATCCCAGCTTAGTCATTTGTATCAAGAGATTTCTTGAATAATATTCCTGATGTTTTTCAGATAAGTAATTGTAAGTTCAACATCCAACATGTTGTTATTTGATTGTGGGGTGCACGCTTTTTATGTCCTCCTGCGCTTATGTTACCTATGAGGATGTGCCTTCTTTGCAGTAATATTAAAATAAGGATTATGAGCGTTCTCTGAGAATACAGACTATTTTCCAAATTTTCTACTGCTGAGGGCCCACTATCCCATGTATGACTAGTTCTGATTTGCTACGTGTATTTGAAAATTGCTGCTCAAACAACTCAGGAGGGCACACGGTATTCCAATGTCGATCCTTGCTGTGACGACCCTATGTCATCTCCCACAAGGACATTGCAATAGACAATCCTACTGACTCATTCAAGTTTGGCTGGATAAGCCAAGTGTAGCTTAGTGAAAGAAGGGAGATCAAGCAAGCTTCCTTCATGATGCATAATTCATGTTGACTCGTCCCAGATCAGCTACTCCTCCCAACCAAAGTCATTTACACTAACGCTAGCATCACTTTAAGGTCCAAACGACCTCATAGCAATAACCCTTCGACGCCCCAAAAACCACTTCTCTAATCATAGTCGATTAAATGCTGCCCTGAACTCTAATTCGTCTACTTCACCCTCTCTCATCAGAATAATTATCAAGTACATTTCCTTGATGTTATCAAGTTCCGAAGAAGGGTAAATTGATTGGAATCCTTAAGGTTCTTTCCTCTCCACAATTCATTGAAGACGTTTTTAGTTTCTGCTTCACTTTCTGCCTTTGTTTCAGATTTCCGGCATTAACAGTTTGATTTATTTCAGCGGTTGCTTGTCCTTGTTTTTCTCTGTTCCTTGCACCACGTCACTACTGCATTCCCCCTCACACAACCATTGTTTCGATTCACATGTATACACAAGCGGTGAACCAATCTCCACAAACTCAGTGCTCTCTAATTCCAATTCTGATCTTAGTTTCGATAAGAACTCAACCTGTCGCACATCCCCTCAGTGCTTCCCATCAATGCACCAAGTTTCTATTGGAATCATCCCCGGCTCCTGTCACGTAAGGATCTCATTTGGGACAAGACCCGTCCCCTTCCCCGATGCCTCACAATGCCGCCAAAGATCTAACACACTTTGACCATCATGTTCTCCCCAGCGACAAAACCTTTCAACCCATTAGTATTTCTGGGAAGACAAATGACTCTCGAAACGTTAAGAATTCTTTACGAGTTCAATTCACCGACAGTGCATCACCCAACTAATCGTGCCATCCTATTTATCCACTACACGCCATTCTCCCACCGAACCACCAGAGGCTTTATTTATACCCTCATCCAAAAACAAAAGAACTGTTCAATACTGGAAACCAGAAACAGAATTATGAATTGCCTGAAAAAAAACAAAGGTTATCACACCTGGCTGGATGTGTGAACAGAAATCAATTCTGGAAAACGGTCACTGGACACAAAACATTAATCCTACTTCTCATCTTGAATATTCCCAGGAAATTTGTGTTTTTGTGTCTTTAATTCTAGTTTGCACTCACCCTTCTTAATTTTCCTCTCGCTTTTGTCTCTCATTTGAATGATCCGTTTCTCACTTTTTCGCGTTCTTCTTAGAGCTCTCCAACTTGTTATCTTGTTTCCTAACTCCCTGACTTATTGCATCTTTCCCTGTTACATCCGTACAATTTACAAATGAAAATCTGACCAGGTGGACTTCATTCTGTCTAAAGTTTCCACTCCTGTTTCCCCCCTATTCGCCTCTGCCAGAAATTCCATTTTGCATTTTCATTCACACTCTTTTCTTTCATACTTGCGCAGTTCTCACTACCACAGAGCATCTGCTCCCTGATTTAGTACACCAAACATGCCTATATCTTGCTTGCTTACGGACATTTAGCTTTCTTGTAGTCTCCCCTGGATACTACCATATATTTTCTGCTCGTTACTTCCTCTTCTTCAGTTTAAATCATGTCAAACAGTTCAAGATATTTAGAAGCATAAAACAAGCAAACTTTTGACAAACTATATAATGTTGCTTTTAATTAAAAGTATGATTTTTTTTTCCTGTCTACTTTCCCTGTTCACAGTTAATGTATTGACTATCGTCATCCTCTTTAGGGGAATGTGTGGACTCTCGAAATGTGTCAATTGCTACTTGCTCAGCATGGCATTGGCGGACTTGTCTGTTATTATCTTCGATCTGATATGGAGACACATACCAATATGTTATCCAGACCAGTTCAATTTTCTGAAGTCGATTCCCGTTTGCAATGTTCATGCTGTTGTGCTTTACACGGTCAACGACTGCTCTGTATGGTTCACTGTCATTTTCACATTCGATCGATTTGTGGCCATTTGTTGTCAGAAGCTGAAAAATCTATATTGCACTGAGAAAACTGCAACTGTTGCCCTGTCTGCAGTCACTATCTTGAATTGTTTAAAGAATATGTTCTGGTACTTCATGTTAACTGGTCAATATGAATTGTTGAATGATCCTTGGTTTTGTGACTATCATGAATATATTTGGTATTCGCCGGTCTGGGTAGCAATAGAATTTCTCCATTATATTATAACGCCAGGGTTACCTTTTGTCCTGATTCTTCTATTGAATGTTTTAACTATTAGACACATCCGAGTGAGCAGTGCAGCCCGCAAGAGACTGCGGGTTGTGAATAGGGAAGAGAATGTGAAAGATGCACAGATGGAGAGTCGAAGGAAATCAATTATTCTACTGTTTGTTATCTCAGCGAATTTCATCTTGCTGTGGGCAATGTTAATGTTTTATTCTATATGGTATCGGATGTGGGATTTAGGGTATGACACGTTGAGTTTGGATCTCTCTGTGCAGGATGTGGCTTTCATGCTCCAGCTCCTGAGTTGCTGCACAAACACTTGTATTTATGCCATCACACAGACAAAGTTCAGAGATCAACTGATGAATATGCTGAAATATCCCTTTAGGGCAATTCTTCAATTCATTCAAAGTTGTAAAGTGTGGAATCACTAACTTTATCGGGTACTATTTCAGCTCATATTTGTTTCATTCCATCATGGCCCGTTCTGGTGTGAGGGAAACAGAGCAGGGAATGGCCCTTGACGTTGTTGAAAGCGTACACACAGGGATTTTCAGTATATTGACGGAGAAGAATAAAACACTGACACCAAGATGCCATGCATTTTTTTGTTTCATTGTAAAAGATCATGTAACAAAATGAGTCAACACTAACCTGATAAGGTTGAGTAGTAATTATCAGGATTATTATCTCAAACGAACGGATTTTGAGATGCTTCAGCGTGGTGCTTCAACACGCATTCAATACTTTTCTTCAACCTGCTATTAACCTTTACAGTATTATGCAATGTGTTCTTACCCTTTATACCACTTTTAAATCCTGTAATTTTCTTCTGTTAAATTGCAATAATTTCTAGCGTTATAAGTCTATTCTAAGCTTAAACAATTTATATAGCATATGTGATCATTTGTTGCAATTTATTATAAAATAAAACAATTATCTATGTCATATATACTGCTATGATAAGTATTTAATATCATCATTAATTTGACAAGCTATTTTTTCGAATACTAAAATCCAGAAGCACTACAAATACTAGTTTAAAGCTGATGACAATTATTCATTAAAATATATATTTCTTCACAAATTGTGAATGGTTGAATACACATGACTCCATTTCGGAGTGTTTTGAAATCTTCATAGCCTTTAGTGTTTATTGTCATGGAGATCTGTAGCTCATTACAAAAACAAAAAAAAACTTTTGGCCTCTCACAGCGACGTTGGTCAGAAAGAACGACCTAACTAGTCTGAAAACTCGACTATTCTGACCACAAGGGATCTTCACAGCACGCAAACCGACAACCGCACTCAGCCAATGGCTCACAAGATAAAAGAACCCAATACGCACTATGTGCAGGATAAATGTAATTTACAAAATTCAATGCACTGGTTGCCCTAAGCTTTATGGAGGACAAACAGGCAAATGGCTATCGAAGTACATCCATGGACACCAACTGCCAAGTAAGTGACAAGACCTTGGTATCTATATAAACGGATAAGAACCATGAGTTTGACTTGGAAAACACAACGATATAGGACAGGCTAAACAAAGAATTGCAAGAGAATTTCTGGAATTCAGACTCAACCAATGAACATATGGTCCTCGACCAGTTAATCAAGCCACTGCAATGGAAAAACAAGAATCGGCACTAATCAGAAACAGCTCAAATAGAACCATATAAATTCAAAGTGGAACACTACTGCAGCACTGAACAGGAGGCAACATAGCACTGATGCTTCACCTAGAAAGGGAACGGAATGTCTGCCAACTGACGTACCAGGTTGGCGAATAGAGCAATAAAGAATCCAAATATTTAACTAATTTCATCACATTTTCGAGCATTTAGACTGTAAATGCTTCTTAATTGTTAATATGGTTTCTGTCTGCATCGACCTTACTGGCAAACAGTTTCGGAATCACACCATTCTCGAACTGAAACGGTTTTCTTCTAGACATTCTGCCCCTTCCCTTAACTGTATTACTCCAAATAATTAGATCCTCCTTTTCAAAGAAAACTTTCATCATGTCTACACTATATATTCCACTCATGATCTGGTACCTTTAAATCATTCCCCTCTAAATTTGTTCTCATCTGATGAAAACAAAAACAGATCGCCAAATATCTGTTCATAACTGAAAGCTCAGCAGCCCAGCCGAACGTACTAATACATCCCATCTGCAAATCTGCAGGGCTGACACATCCCTCCTATAAAGTGGATTCCAGAACTTCAGACGTATTAATTTTGACTTAACCAACGTTTTATATAGTTCAAAGATATACATCTAACATCCATGTCTACAGAGCCAAGAGTGGTATTGCAAAATCTTATACTGCTTTGTAAAATATTTTTAAGTTGTTCATTGTCAATATCTGCAGTTAGCGTTCTTTACACTTTTCATTTAAAAAATGCAGCAAAAGTCAGAAGGATACCAAGCAGTTAGTGATTATCAAGAGAAAGCACAATAAATCCTCCTATCTCCCATCTGCTGAAAAGATTACATAGAGGAATAGAGTCATAGACGTGAACAGCACAGAAACGGACCCTTTGGTCAAAATCGTCCATGCTTATCAAATATCCTAAATTAATCGTGTCCCATTTTCCAGCATTTGGCCAATATGCCTCTAAAGATTTCCTAAGCTTATACACATCTAGATGCCTTTTAAATGTCGTGGAGCAGCCAGTGTTGGACTGTGGTGGACCAAGTTAAAAATCACACAGCACGACATTATCATCCAACCAGTTTATTTGGAAGCACCAGTTTTCACATTGCTGGTTCTTCATCAGGTGTTTGGGAACCACCTTATGAAGGGCCAGCACTACGAAAGCTCGTGCTTCCGAATAACATGTTGGACTATAACTTGGTATTGTGTGATTTTTGACTTTTAAATATTGCAATTGTACCAGCGTCCAACACTTCCTCTAGTAGCTCATTCTGTTTACGCACCACACTTTGCATGAAAGAAATGCTCCTTAGGTCCTTTGTTAAATCTTTCCCTTTTCACATTAAACATATGCCCTCTTGTTCTTGACTCTCCCACCCGAGGGAATAAAACCTTGTCTATTTCGCCTCTCAATGGCCTTCATGATTTTATATACCTCTGTAAGATCACCCCTTAGCCCATGACGCTCCAATGAAATCAGCCCCACCTTATTCATCCTCTCCCTACAGCTCAGAAACTACAACCCTCTCAATATCCTTGTAAGCCTTTTCTGAACCTTTTCAAGTTTCACAACATCCTTCGACGCGAAGGGAGACGAGAATTGCACACAAAATTCCAAAAGTGGTCAAAGCAATGTCCTACACAGCCACGACATGATTGTGCAACTTCTGTACTCAAAGTTCTGTCCAATAAAGGCCAGCATACCAAACGCATTCTTCACTATCCTATCTACTTGTGACTCGACGTTCAAGAAATTATGAGCCTGCATTCCAAAGTGTCTTCGTTCTGCAATGCTTCCGAAGACCTTACCATAAAATGTGTAAGTCCTGCCCTGATTTGCCTTTCCAAACTGCAGACCCTCTCAATTATGTCGATTAAACTCCGTCTGCCACTCCTCAGCCCATCGGTAATCGTTTTTCGTGTCCACTAAACCTCCATCTCACAGCATAAAAATTCTACTTGCTACCCTTGGCTATGGTACAACCAGTAGTGTTCCACCAGGCATTATTGTTTTTGTTTGGCATTTGTATTAATAATCTAGATCAGCAAACAGAATGCATGGTTAATTGATTTGCTGATGACACCGCCAGATATCGCCATTCCAAGGGCTGCCGACGCTATCAGGAGCTGCGATGCACGTTGCTGATGCTTCATTCACCCATTCGCTGACACAGTTCTGGCCTTGAAGATGAAGAACGAAAATAAAACACTACAAGGAGGAAAAGGAGAGAGAGAGAAAAGGATGCAGCCAAACAAAAACGGATAGGTTTACAAGTACTACTATCAGCATCCCTGAGCCTGTACAATCACATGTTTTTTTTTCATTCAGCAATAATCTTAATGAAAACCCCGTTGGTCATGAACTTCTGATCTAAAAATCAACCTTCCACCATAACCGACTATTTACTGCATTAAACCAATTGTGTATCTAATTGGTGAGTACACAATGAATCTCATGTAAATTGACCTGACTAAGTCGTCTACTAAGCGCAACATTGTCAAAGTTTCAATTAAAATCCAACTAATAATGTCTAACACTCTGTCATCATCTATCTTCTTGATTGGTTCCAAAAAAAAATCAAGTTGTGAAACAGGGTTTCCCTCGCACAAAGCTTTCTGGCTACCCACAGTGATTCCTTGTCTCTTAAAAAAAAATCTGACCTTCCAGAATCACTTCCAACAACTTAGCCATCTTCGAAATCACATTCACATGTTCGTAGTTTCGGGACTGCTCTTTACATCCTTTCTTAAACAAAAGCACATCATTAGCTACTGACCAATCATCCAGCACTTCACCATCGTTGAGGACTCAAAAATATTTTTGCAGGGGGATTCGAAATTGCCTTCCTAACTTCCCACAGCATCCACGTATACTGCTGTTCTAGACTGGAGATTGATCCATCTTTGGATTTTTTTTAAAGAATTACAGAATTTTCTCTTTTCTTAAGTTGACTGCTTGAAAATTTCAATATTTATTTGCCTGTGTTTTTGCACCTCCATTTCTTTCTCCACAGTAAAACTGATGCCAAATATTCATGCAATATTTCTTCTAATTCCTGAGTTTCACCATAAGTTCATGAAGTTATAGTGACATACAACATGGAAACAGACCCTACGGTCCAAATCGCCATGACTTTTCCGTTATTCTGACCTATTTGCCAGCTCTTGGCCGCTATTCTTCTAAGACCATCCTATTCATATACAAATACAGACATGTTTGATGTTAAAGGGGTGCTATTATCTTCCTCGATGCTATATTGTTGTTGAGGTTCCTGTAGAATCTCTTTGATTTATCCTTCACGTTATTTGCCAACACTATTATCATCCTATTGCCTATCTGATGTCCTTCTTAAGAATGTCCTGACAGTATTTAAAGCTTCATTTGAATAAATGGTGCATCCATGGCAAATGAGTTAAAAGGAAAATCACTAAAGCCTCACGACCTTCATAGGCCGCTTGTTCTAATTCTATCAGTCTTAACTTCCATTCTAAGAAGAACAAACTAACACTGACCTTTCAACATGTTTCAATGTCTCTCACTTATCCAATGTCCCTTGACCCACAAAGTCTACTCCAGTCAATGTTTGAGTGTTCTTGTCTCTTATTATTTCGTTACTTCAATTAAAAACTTCGTTCTTTTGATTGTTGGTTTATGCTTTTCCTTAACCGTTTTGAATCACATTGAATTTTGCTCACTAGATCCAGTATGTTCCTCTATTATTAATTCACTCACTTGCCCCGTCATGTTACACATGAGGATTGCTTTATGTTTATAAAAGGGGAAACAAATTTTTATTTAAAGTATATGACAAATTATTCACCATCCAAACCTTTAAAACTATGGCAGCGACAAGTAATTTTTAGAAAATAGGAATTACCTTCAGTTACAACCTTAGGATTTCCACGCATATCTGTCACGTCGATGCATATTTGTTCATTATTTCCCTCTGAGCATTGGTGTGGACTTGGGGGTGACTGATTCTACTGAGAAATCCCATGAAAATGGTCATTTTGTGTGGTTCTAATTTCAACCCGGATGTTTTCACTTCATAATTCTTTCAGAAATGTCTCTAGTAAGAGCAATGATGTTCTCATTCATCAAAAATGCCACTTTAGCTCCTTGTGTGCCTCTCTTTCAATCCTTCCCATCTTAGCTGCTAGTCCTACCAATCCCTTAGCCAAGTTTGTGAAACAACAATGATTTTCTAACCCCATGTTCTCAAGTATGTCTTGAGTTCACAGACCCTGCCTGTAACATCCTTGCACTCCATAAATGGATTATAATTTTTTAAAGTTATTTATTTGTGTTTTGCTATAGTATGCCTTTTCTGATTTTCTGATTTTTTTTTGTTCAGATTCAAAGCCATCCTTATCTATACTTCCATCTACTCCGCTACTTCCGATCCCTCCACCACACCACCACTCCAACTAACAGTTTACAGTTTCACATCATATATTTAGCAAATTTTCTCGCCAGGTTACTAATCACTTTACAGTAAAAGGTAAACTTATTCTTTTTGAATATGTCTGTCTGCTCCGGACGAGATCTCAAAAATCTAAATCGATTGATTTCCTAAATTTTACCTTCTGTTCAAAAAATGATGCAATGTTTATGTCGTACAAGACAATTTTCTGAATCAGTGTGTGGATATACCTACTAGAGAAGGTGCAAAATTGACCTATTCTTGGGAAATAAGGTTGGGCAGGTGAGTGGGGTGTCAGTGCGGGAGCACTTTGGGGCCAGCGACCATATCTCTATTAGATTTAAAATAATGATTGAAAAGGATAGACCCAGATCTAAAAGTTGAAGTTCTAAATTGGAGAAATGCCAATTTTGTCTGTATTAGTCAAGAACGCTCGATTGCTGATTGGAGGCAGATGTTCGCCGTTAAATGGACGGCTGGAAAATGGAAATCCTTCAGAAATGAGATAACGAGAATCCAGAAAAAAATGTATTCCTGTCAGGGTGAAAGGCAAGTCTGGTAGGTAGAGGGAATGCTGGATGACTCAAGAAATTGAGGGTTTGGTTAAGAAAAAGAAGGAAGTATATGTAAGGTATAGACAGGATAGATCGAGTGAATCCTTAGAAGATTGAAAAGGAAGTAGGGAATACAGGAGGACAAAAAGGGATATGAGATAGATATGGCAAATAGAATTAAGTTGAATTCAAAGGTTTTTTAAATATACATTAAGAACAAAATGGTAAGTAGGGAGAGAATAAGGCCCCTCAAAGATCATCAAGGTGGCCTTTGTGTGGAGCCACAGAAAATGGGGGAGACAATAAATGAGTATTTATCATAAGTATTTACTGTGACAAAGTATATGGACGATGTAGACTATAGGGAAATACATGGTTACATCTTGCAAAATGTCCAGATTACAGAGGAGGAAGTGCTGGATGTCTTGAAATGGGTAAAGGTGGATAAATCCCCAAGATCTGATCAGGTGCACCCGAGAACTCTGTGGGAAACTAGAGAAGTGATTGCTGGGCCTCACGCTAAGATATTTGTGCCATCAATAGTCACAGGTGAGGTGGTAGAAGACTGGAGGTTGGCAAACGTGGTGCCACTGTTTAAGAAGGATGGTAAGGACAAGCCAGGGAACTATAGACAAGTGAGCCTGACGTCGGTGGTGGGCAAGTTGTTGAAGGGACTCCTGAGGTACAGAATGTACCTGTTTTTGGAAAGGCAAGGACTGATTAGGGATAGTCAACATGGCTTTGTGCGTGGGAAATCCTGTCTCTTAAACTTGATTGAGTTTATTGAAGACTTAACAAAGAGGATTGACGAGGGCAGAGTGGTAGCTGTGATGTATGTGGACTTCAGTAAGGCGTTCGACAAGGTTCCCCATGGGATACTGATTATTAAGGTTAGATCTCACGGAATACAGGGAGAACTAGCCATTTGGATACAGAACTGGCTCAAAGCTAGAAGACAGAGAGTGGTGGTGAAGGTTTGTTTTTCAGAATGGTGGAGTGCCAAAAGGGTCGGTGCGGGGTCCTCAACCTTTTGTCATATGCATAAATGAGTTAGATGCGTGCAAAAGATGTACAGTTAGTAAGTTTGCACATGACACCAAAATCGGAGGTGTAGTTGGCAGCGAAGAGGGTTATCTAAGATTGCAACAGGATCTTGACCAGATGGGCCAATGTTCTGAGAAGCGACAGATGGAGTTTAATTCAAATAAATGCGAGAGCAAGTGGGAAAGCAAGTCTTAGCAGGACTTAGACACTTAATGGTAATATCCGAGGGAGTGTTGCTGAACAAAGTGACCTTGGAGTGCCGGTTCATAGCTCCTTCAAAATGGAGGCGCAGGTAGATGGGATAATGAAGAAGGCGTTTGGTATGGTCTCTTTTATTGATCAGAGTATTGAGTACATGGGTTGGGAGGTCATGTTGCCACTGTACATGACTTTGGTTAGGCCACTTTTGGAATGTTGCATGCAATTCTGCTCTCCTTCCTATTGGAAAAATGTTGCATAACTTAAAAGAATTCAGAAAAGATTTAAAAGGATGTTGCCAGGATTGGAGGATTTGAGATATAGGGAGAGGCTGAACAGGCTGGGATTGTGTGTGATTCACTTTGGAGGGTCAGTGTGGACTTGTTTGTTCAATGAACACTGTACAGATTACTATCCTTTCATTCTTTCCTTAATTCCTTGGAGCGTCGGAGACTGAGGGGTGACCTTATCGAGGTTTACAAAATTATGAGGGGCATGATTAGGGTAAATAGGCAAATTCTTTCCCCTGGAGTCGGGGAGCCCAGAACTAGAGGTCATAAATTTAGGGTGAGAGGGAAAAGGTACAAAAGAGTCCTAAGGGGCAACTTTTGCACACAGATGGTGGTACGTGTGTGGAATGAGCTGCCAGAGGATGTGGTGGAGGCTGGTACAATGGCCACATTTAAGAGGCATTTGGATGGCTGCATGAATAGGAAGGGTTTGGAGGGATTTGCGTTGGGTGCTGGCAGGTGGGACTAGATTGGTTTGGTATATCTGGTCGGCATGGACATGTTGGACCAAAGAGTCTGTTTCCATGCTGTACCTCTGGATGACTCCACGACTCTATCTCCTTATCTCGTACCGGGCGGCGTGATGTCACAGTGTTGAGAACTCTGCCTCATTACGCCAGGGACCCAAACTTTGTTTTGGAATTAGAATTCCTGAAGTGTGGAAGCAGGCATTTCGAGCCAAAAGTCATGCCGCCCGTCGGAAGAATTAACAATCCAGATGCATTACCTTACATTTATCCTGAGAAATGTACTTTACCTATAAATTCCAGAAAATTGTGCACAATTTGACATGGCAATTTCACCTAACACATCTTTGGAACGTGGACGGAAACCGGGGCACTCAGAGGAAGCGGGAGCATGTTCCATCTCTGCACAGGCATTTACACGAGGCTCGAATCGATCCCGGGGCCCGTGGTTCAATTCACGCTTTGGGCTACTATCTGTGTGGAGTTTTCACATTCTCTTCGTGTTTGTGTAGGTTTCCTGCGGGTGCTCCGATTTCCTCTCACAATTCAAGAATGTGCAGATCAGGTGAATTGGCCATGCTAATTTTCCCATAGTGTTCAGGAATGTTGAGGAGTGGCGCGTTAGTCAGGAGTAAATGTAGGTCAATAGGGATTCGGTTTGTGTGTGATTCACTTTGGAGGGTCAGTGTGGACTTGTTTGGTCAATGAACACTGTACAGATTACTATCCTTTCATTCTTTCCTTAATTCCAGCTTGGCACTGTCAATAAACGAGAGGTTACTAGTTCTGATGCTTCTTTTTAAATTTACTATCTAACCCATTATCTTCACTCTGGAAAGGCTCAATCTTTTCCATTAGCATGTCATTCCTACGAGCGTGTAAAATAATTTCCAGCTTCTCATTCTCCACTTTAACAATGAGTTTTAAATGTATTGAGTTATCCTGAATTATGGCACCAGGAAAGCAGCAAACTATTCTAGATTCACGTTCACTGTTGAAGAATCTCCTGTCTGTGCTCTTAACAGGGCAGAGTCCAAAACATTTTTTTAAAAATCTGCCAAACCTCACTTTACAGAAGATTCATTCTTAATATCCAAGAACTTATTGCCTCTCCTATTTGCATGTGAGCCGCGATAATTTTCGACAGTGTTCAAAATTGACTTACTGTTTGAAAACTAATAGTCAAATGAGATTTCTGAAATACCTTCTTACCTTTCCTGCTGATCACCCATCGATCTGAATCGTCCTGCTGTGTAATCATGTCTCCAAATCGACTAGCCATTAAATTCTGTACCACTTGTAATGCGACAATTTACATTAACTTGAGTTAAGTTAGAATAATACCACTCTGTCAGATTGCACGTCTACCTTCCATTATCAGTTTATTCAAGTTTACATTCAAGCATTAAAATTTAATTAAGGAGGAAAATGCTGGGGATACAAATGGAGTTGTGAAAATCATGTTACAGCAATTCAGAGAGTCAATGTGATGGAACATACTAACAGATAACGCACATTCTTGGAAACGTACCTTCAGCTTCTTTGTACGGGACAATGCTCTCAATGCTCAGGCCTAATTTCCTCTTTATTTAAAACAACAGCCCTGCAACTTGAACAGCAGCTTTCTGCTTAAACACCTTGTTGCTAATTCTGTTCTCTATAATGCTGATCAGTATATTTGTGCTTAATAATTTTCGTTTTAAAATCAGCTTTCTTTATTAATCCAGAAATTTAAGGAAATTGTGATACTTTTTTGAAATGTAAACTAATTATTTGTACAGTAATGTATTACAGGTTTGCAAAACAGGGAAATGTCTACTTTGAGGAAATATTTGACAATATACATCCTCATTCCATCTGCTTGGGGTAAGTGCATATTTGAGAAGTAAATCTATGCAATTGCATGGTCTAATGTTCTTCAATCAAGAAAATTCTTCAGCTGTCATTGTGATAAATGTTAAGATATCAATGTAATTGTACAACGGGGTACTTAATAAATAAATATGCATTGTACAATCACTCTATTTTATTTTATAATAGACAATTTTTTTCTGTTCATACCTTAGAAGCTGCCAAGTTGAAAATTTATCATTTCTATCTATTTTGAAGTACAACTAATAAGAATTTTTGCCTCGGAATTCGGTCTCTGCTTCTGTAAGTTTTAGAATAATCGTAGACAAATATGAGTGTGGTCCTAAGGCAAGAGTGCTAAACTGAGCTAAGGCCAATTATATCAAAATTCGTCACGAGCTGCTCAATGTGGATTGTGAACAGGTATTGGAAGGGAAGTCCACATTTGATATGTGGGGAGCTTTCAAAGATAGGCTGAAGATAGTGCAGGATAAGCATGTTTGCTTGAAAACAAGGGATAGGAAAAGCAAGATACATGAACCGTGAATGAAAGAAGAAATCGTGCAACCAACCAAGAGGAAAAGGAAAACGTACATAAGGTCGGGTCAGCAATGAACAGAACGGGCTTTGGAGGAATTTCGGGAGAGTCAGACCAATATTAAACGAATAATCAAGAGGGATAAAAGGGGTAAATAAATATCTTTGGCGAGCAGAAATAAGACGACTCCAAGGACTTTTATTCTTACATCCTAAGTAAGAGGGCAACTAGAGAAAGGGTTGGTCCGCTAAAGGATAGGAAAGGAAGGTTATGTGCTGAAACTGAGAAAATGGGTGAGAGTCTCAATGATTACTTTGCATCAGTGATCACTGAAGAGAGGGAATGAGGAATACTGAGATGATAGATGGAGGGTAGATGTGTTGCATAGGCTAAAGGATATTTGGTGGGCAAATCCCCAGGACCGGATTGGCTCTATTGCAGGTTGTAGAGAGTGGCGAGAGTGAGGAAATAGCTGGGGACCTGATTACCTTTTGTAGCATCCTTAAGAACAGTTGAAGTGCCAGAGGACTGGAGGGTTGCTCATGTTGTTCCCCTATACAGGAAAGGCAGTAGGGATATTCCAGGTAACTACAGACCAGTGAGCCTGACGTCAGTGGTCGAAAAGTTGTTGGAGAAGGTACTCAGGGATGAAATTAATTTCTATTTGGAACGGAATGGGCTTATCAGTGATAGGCAACGTGGTTTTGTGCGGGGGCGATCATGTGTAACAAACTTAATAGAGTTCTTTGAGTAAGTGACCAAGTTGACAGATGGAGGAAGGCCTGTAGATGTCATATACATGGACTTTGGTAAGACATTTATGAAGGTTCCCCTTAGTAAACTAATGAAGAAAGTGAAGTCACATGGTGTGCACGGCTTTCTAGGTAGGTGGATCAACAACTGGTTGAGCAATTGTTTGAGATTAGCAGTTGAAGGCAGTTTCTCGAAATGGAGAAAGGTGACCAGTGGTGTTCCACCGGGATCAGTGCTGAGACCACTGTTGTTTGTGATATACATAAATGATCTGGAAGAAAGCATAGATTTTCTGATCAGTAAGTTTGCATTTGACACGAAGATTGGTGGAGTAGCAGAAAGGATAGGGGACTGTCAAAGATTACAGGAGAGCATAGATAGACTGGAGAGTTGGGCAAAGAATTGACAGATGGAGTTCAATCCAGGCGAACTCGTGGTAATGCATTTTGGGAAATCTAATTCTAGAGTGAATGATACAGTAAACGAAAGAGCCTTATTAAAAGTTAATGAGCAGAGAGATCTGGGAGTTCAGGTTCATTGTGCCCTGCAGTTGGCTGTGCAGGTGCATAGAGTAGTCAAGAAGGCCAATGGTATGCATGCCTTCATCGGACGGGGTATTGACTATAAGAGTCGGTAGGTGTTGTTAATATAGTGCAAGACTTTGGGTCGACTGCGTTTCGAATACTGTGCACAGTTCTGGTAACCACATTACTAAAAGGAAGTGGACACTTTGGAGAGCATGCAGCGAATACTTACGAGGATGCTGCCTAGCATGGAAGGTGCTATCTATGAAAAGAGGTTGAGTATATTAGGATTGAGTTCAATAGAAAAAAAAGAGATTGAGGTGGACCCTGATTGAGATGTACAAAATCATGAAGTGTATAGATAGGGTGGACAGAGATAAGCTTTTTTTTCCCAGGGTGAGGGATTCAACAACGAGAGGTCACGTGTTCAAGGTGAGCGGTGAAAGGGTTAAGCGGGTACATCTGGAATGTTCTTTTCACAGAGGGGAGTAGGTGCCTGGAACGTGTGGTCAGCAGAGTTAATAGAGGCAGGCAAGGGAGATACATTTAAGGTAAGTCTAGAAAAATGTGAGATGATTTCCTTTGGAAGTAGTAACTGGAATACAGAGTAGTGGGATAATGATGAAATTGTACGTGTGAATGAACACAGAAATCCCAGTGTCCATGTGCATTTATCACTGAAATTTGCCACCCAGTCTGAGAGGGTTGCTAGAAGGTGTACGGTGTTAGTTTGATTGGTAGGGGGTTTGAATTTCGGAGCCATGAAATCATATTACAGCAGCACACAGAGTGTGCAGGAGCACTTGGAGTATTGCATACAGTTCTGGTCGTCGCATTATAGGAAGGATGTGGAAGCATTGGAAAGGGTGCAGAGAAGACTTATCACGATGTTACCTTATATGGAGGGACAGCCTTACGAGGAAAGTCTGAAGGACTTGAGGCTTTTTTCGTTAGAGAAAAGAAGTCTGAGAGGTGATCTATTAAAGACATACAAGATGATCAGCGGATTAGATTGAGTGGACAGTGACAGCCTTTTTCATCAATGATAATGGCTAGCACGAGTGGACATATCTTTACATAGACAGATGATAGATATAGGTCAGATGTCAGAGGTAGGGTCTTTACTCAGAGAGTACTGAGGTCATGGAATGCCTTGCCTGTAAGAGTACTAGAGTCGCTAAATTTAAGGGCATTTAAATGGTCATTAGATAAACATATAGATGATAATAGAATAGTATAGGTTTGCTAGGTTCAGATTGGTTTCACATGCCGATGCAATTTCGAGAGCTGAAGGGCTTGTATTGTGCTGTAAGTTACTATGTTATATTTCTTGGTGGATACTCTTTGGAGGATTAGTATGGACTTGTTGGACCAAACGGCCCGTTCCCTCACTGCAGATTTTCTATGATTCAACAAAATCTCAGTACGCTGCCTGACTTTTTTTAAATTTCACTTCGGTACACTTGCCTACAAATTTTGGAAGAATGTGAGATAAATTGAGCTTGATCATTCTCTGAATAGAATTATGTTGTAATGTCTTACTTTTCTTCCCAAACGTAAACACTGGGCAGTTTGCTGCATTAATTTACATTACATTGTAATTATTGAATTCATTAACTCTTTTGTGTTCTGTTAGATGATGCTATGTCTTACTCAATGCATCCAACTACTAAAAATCCAACTGTTTGGTGTCAAAGCTTCTGCGTTACATGAAGGGTATATTCATGTCTTGCAATGGAGCTGACTTCACATTAAAGGTTAAAATGCTCATCGATAATCTGTAGAAGGCCATGTTTGCTCATTAAATTGTACTCCTAGCATTGCATAAATTACCCCATATATATTAAACCAACACGTTTACAAAGTGTAAAGAGAAACTGTATTCCTTTCAGCTTCAAGCCCCTATTTCAAGAAGTTCAAAACAAAAATGAAGTTTCGCCCTCTCCCATACTTACATTTTCTGGTCCATATCCATTCTCTTCTCTAGTGTTAGCAATATTCACTTCTCACGTTTGACTTGCAAAATTTAGTCTCTTCCCTGTTGTCTGCTTCAAAACCTGTTTCACAAATGCCTTCCCATTTTATAAGTACTTTCAAATATGGTGTAACATTAATCACCACAAGTTCAATTTACTGCTCGACTAACAATGTTGCAGGAAGTTTTTCGAGGTTGTTCACAGTTCCGAAACACACGTCCACGCCACCATCCCCCACTGCGCGCCTTTTTTGACTTTATACATGGTTTGCGAAACGTTAGATCAATTTCTATCGCCTTAAGTGTCATTTATTTTGGATTGAATGGGAAATGTCGCAGAATGAAGATTTGTGTCACCATAGATGAGATCACACAAAATTATATTATTTAACTCTTTCTCTCATAGGCATTTGAATTGGTCCTGGTGAACTTGTGGCGATAGCTGTAGAAGACTAATTTCCCAGCTATATTAGAGTTCGAGTAAAGATGTGATGACCTCCATCTTTTCTAGAGCTGTATGTCCATTTATGTCATTAGTTATGCTAGTATTCAGAGAATCAATTTATAATGAGAAGTAAAACCATACAAAAATTAACTTGAGTCTTTATTTTACCACTGATTTCTTGGATATTCCAGAAAAATACAAGTTTTTGCTTATCAAACCATGTCCTTACTGATAATTGCTCATTTCCTCTTCATCGAAATGAAATTGGTTTCAACATTATTTATAAGTGCAATTCATATGACATACAACATTTTGACAGACAATGTTTCTTTCACTTATTTCTGTCTTCCATCTTGCCTTTTGATGTTTTAGATGCTGTGAGCATTTCTGTTGCGAATGTATTCTGTGGGAGATAATTTAGACGGCTTTCAGATTTCAAATGATTTACTAATTCACTTCCTGACTTCGTTTGTTAAAATTAAACACATAACTGAGATATTCGTTTGCGGTGTGAGTGGACCTTAATATCTTTCAGTTGCCACTGTGCTTTGGCTGCGTCTTTGGCTTTAGCTTATTCTGATTCACAAATAATCCCGATGAAGGGTTTATGCTCAGAACGTCGATTCTCCTGTTCCTCGAATGTTGCTTGACATGCAGTGATTTTCCAGCAACACACTCTCAACTCCGACACATGCTATTAATCAGTAGGTGCTTAAATTATGTCGACTGCCTTGCTTCGTGGTCAGGTCACACGATTGGGTCTACAGCAACTTAGCTTTATCAGCACCATTTCACTAAGTTTCCGAATGAATATTTTGTCGAGTGGGACAATTGTATATTAGCTGTGTCGCTGTAACAAAAATACATACTGCTGAAAGTACTGTCCAAACATGGTTTATTCTTAAGAAGACAAATCAATAGGATATATTGCTGAAACTTGGTAAATAAACGTAGCAAAATAAAGAGACCCCTGGATCAGTAGATCCAATGATTTAAAACCAAACTAAAAATTAATTGCATGTCACAGAATCTGAACAAAAGCTTGAAGCTCTGTCCTCTTCCAAATCTATATACCATAACCGTTGGGAAGCCTTAAAAATACGACTATGCCATCAATCTGCTATCTCTTTACACAAAAGTAAGGTTACGTATTTTTAATGTTGTTGTACAGTATAGGGATGCAAAGCTACACAGATCATCCAACAATTTCACGCATTCATAAAAAATGATATATTATGTGAACTTCTAAAGAATTTTCTTAACATTTAATACATTCGTGCATGTCTATTTGCCAATGCTGTCTTTTCCTGCACCTTATTGGTTCATGTTAACCAAGGCAGAATTAATTTGGCAATTCACAGAAAATATAAAATCTCAATTCATTTCATTCATCATGGTTAACCCCGCAGTGCACTTTGATTGCGGTGTTTTATAATTCCCAAATCTGAATTTGTTTGAATTTTTCCTTCTGCCAAATAACACGTGTTTATGCACGTCAATAAAATCTTGTTACATTAAACTGAGAATGAAAGTTAGGCACAAATATTGACAGAAATCAATGGAAATTGTGTTCCTGATTCACGAAATGTCACCTTAACATTTTAAGCATTTCTAGTCTCTTCAAAGAAATCTGCCAGCCTTTCCTAATGCCATTACAGAAAATCCCCAATGGAAAGTCGTTTTAAAAACACAATCTAAGTTTTTTTTTCCCTCTGACCCACAGAGAAAATGCCATAATCCTTGCTACATTTCAGATACACTTTCCCTGTGGAGATAAAGTCTCCGAGCAATCTTTGAGAGAGGAGCAAGTCTTGACATGGAGATTGTTACGATTCTTCTTCAGTAACGGCTCAACGGGCTTTCCAATCCTTTGATCCCCTCATTCTGTTACAGCGTGTGGAATCGGACAAACTCTTCAAGTTGAGGCACATTGATAAAGCCTGAGCGTAAAATGTTTCCTTTTGCATTTCATTCACCTTTTCCTCAATCAGAAATAATAAAATTCTTCATAAATTTGAACTGCATTTTCATATTCTTATACATACATATTTGCTTGCAGCATTTCATCAAGATCCGCTCTTATTTACATTTTCCTCCAAATGTTATATATTTATGATTCCCTGTATTATTTGGCGTCGAGCATATTTCAGCCTGTAGCAATAGATTTTATTTCACCTCAGGAAAGGAGCTAACGTCATACTCATTGATTAACAACATTTTTACATTTTTCCAGTGCCCTTCAAGTAAGCTTCCTTTTTTGGAAAAATGCGTATGTGAAAAACAAAATGCAAGGATATCACGACTGATCACACAGAATCGATTTTGTTCTCGTCACAATGAATCCAAACCACCATTGGGTACCGATACTCTAAGGTGCGTATGTTTATTTAAAGGCACAAACTGAGTGTGCCACAAAGATGTTTTAAGATGTATTTTGTAATTTAATTGATGGTTCTGTGTTCGTATGGTTCCTCTAAGTTTCTGTTCATGAGATATATGATCAAATATTTTCTCTGCGCCTGCATATAAGGATTATAACTCATTTCTGTACGGATAGATTTTGTTAGATCAGGTCATTAATACAAAACATACGGAAACTTCAGAAAGAATAAGTTAAATATTTGATGTTTGATAAATAAAAAAAACTTTACGATTTTGCAGTTTGGTCAAAGTGGACTTTAGGCGGATTAACTGAACAATACATTGAAAACCTAACAAGGAGATTATAATCCCCATAATTTCGTTCTTGGCGGTTTTAGAGAACATATGTGGAATTCTAGATTGTTGATTAATTTTACGATGGGGTACAGACATATGTGATTTAAGTATTGGAAGTACGTTTTATAATTTAATTGTTATGGAGCTACGGAACTGCAGGGTATAAGAATCAATAATATTTATATTTCCCAGCTATTATACATCTGTCCCATTGCTGTCAAATGGTAAGCTCTTCTTTCTGTGATTTGAATGTTACTCCACTTGGCATACAAAAGTTTTACTTTACTAGTGATCAGCTTCAGAATGTTTGATCAAATATGTTTTACTTCTTATTTCTATGGAAAGTGAAGCAGTTTATTATTTCTACGAGCTGTGCATTGCGCCTAATACTGATGATATCTGGGTGTGCTCATTAACTGCACTCCCTAAACCAGTTTCCTGATGCTTTAAGTATTATGAGATGCAGACCTGCAGTGGAAACGAATGCCATTCGTAGATCACAGAACCATCGGTCGCTAACATGATCATAATCAGTTTATGGTGCTTTTACTTTAAAAAGAAATCTGAATTCCCACGTTACCGGATGCAAATCGGAAATGGGACTGATGACCTCACACTGTACATCCTGTGAAACTGTATGTCAACATATGCATGATGTTCAATATGTGAATTTATCAATACATTGTTCATTGAAATGTTTTTCTTCGTGTTTCTCTCAAGACATAAATAATGCATTTCAATGTCGTTCCAACTACTTTTCTTCATGTGAATCATGCTTATTAAACCGGATATGCAAATTCAGCCTTTTCAACCACACTGCTGGTTTTGTTGATCAAGTTGCAATGGAATGGATCAAATTTAAGCAGACTAATCGGGACATACAGTAAATTGAAATCCAACGCACCTAATGGTCCTTTGCTTTTTCGTTACAAAAAGAGACAGAATTCGAACAGGTGCACCCGAAATTTACATGCACACGAAGCTTCGTTCTCTGCAGATACATGCCACAAACGTTTGGAAAGTTCTTCAAATTGCCACAGCAATGATTCTCGACAACTACACTTTATCGGCTCCACACAGACCTAACAGCTCTGCAACAAAGCAAACAATTGTGTGCATTATTATATCCTTGTATTTTGCGTGGAATGAATAGTTAAGCGATTAAATAGCTATCAATATGCATCATCTAATAATTTGTAGGGGAAAAAGCAGTGAAGTGATGAACGATAACTCATTAGTGTTTCAGAAAGTGTTTTTTTACGTATTGGTGAATCATTATAAGCACCAAATCTATTTGGTGGATGGTAATCCTCTAGATTGTCTCTCATTCAATACATCTTAACAATCCTTTCACTTGAAGTGTCTCCTTAAACCAACTAAGCAACGGGCAACTTTCAGTGAGGCGAATCCCTATGAATCTGGCTCAGTTGTTTACACTTCTGTTTGACAGCACCAGAGTCTCTCGGTTCGATTCCAGTTTCCGGTGTGGAGTTTGCACATTCCACCCGTGTCAGTGTGGGTTTCCTCCGGGTGCTCCGGTTCCCTCCCACTGTCCAAAGATGTGCAGGCCAGGTGAATTGCTCATGCTCAATTGTCCACAGTGTCAGGTACATTAGTAAGAAGGAAATGGGTCTGGGTGGGTTGCTCTTCAGAAGGTCCATGTGGACTTGTTGGGCTGAAGGGCCTGTTTCCACACTGTAGGAAATCTAATCGAATCCGAGGCATTTATGACAAGTTAGCCAGAGGCTGATAATGTGATTGTTTTTTTTGAGGTAGTTACAGGTGCAATCTAATAGTCCAAGTAACGTGTTTTAAATGTGCCAATCTTCAAAAATATTTTCATGAAAGCATTTTTTTTTCCAAATTCATTATTTTTCTTCCAGCAATCTCCATCTCAGTGAGTTCGACATCATTAAAAATGCTTGAAAATTATCTGACTGATATTTCAGGACTTCTTTATTTCTGCGAATGTACCTGAATTTGTGTAGTGTGCTAACTGAAAGGGTGAGGGAGACAGTTAATACCATCCCTTCTTCATGTATATGTGCATAAGATCAAGATTTCGGTTTAGAGGAGCTGATTAAGTTTAGTTGTCAGAGTTGAAACTTGACAGTGTTGAAGTAACTGAATGTGATTGCAACACATGAAATGTAAATGATTCCTTCCTCTTTAAAAAAAACTCATACAAACCAGGGTAAGAGTCACCACTTGGGTGGTGACAGGGGAAGGTGTCGTGGGGATGTGGGCGTTGAGGTGGTATGGAAATGAAGGAAGAGTGAACCAGGGTGTGCCCATGGAAAGAGGACAAGGGAGGGGAGGGGAATATGTGTCTGATGGTGACATCTCGCTTGTGGTGGAAATCGTGGCTAATTATCTTCTGGATTTGGATGCTGGTGGAATGGTAGGTAAGGACAAGGGGAATCCTATCACAAGACGGTAGAGAGGGGGTGAGTACAGTCGTGTGGGAGATTAGCCGAAAGCTATTGTCGGCACTGCCGATAGTGGTGCTAGGGAATCCTCGATTGTGGAAGAATGTGGACATTTCAAAGGCTCCCTTGTTCAATTTGGTCTCATCGGCACATGAGAAGCAAGCATTTAGAGAATGGAATGGAGTATTTACAGGAAACTGGGTGCGAAGATGTCTTGGCCAGGGAGCTTTGAGAGGCTAGAGAGTTTTGGGGTTATTAATGGACAGTCTATCGACAGAAAGGGAAACTGAGACGCTGAGGAAGGGAAGAGAGTAGTTAGAAGCAGTCCATTTCAAAGTGAGGCTGGAATGGAACTTGGAAGCAAAGTCGGTGAAATGTTGTAATTCCAGAAGAGATCGGGAAGCAGCTCTGATAACACCATCGATGTATCAGAGAAAGAATTATGGGTGGGGGAGTGGGCACAATTGGACTGGAAAAAGCAATGTTCCATTTTAACCTGCGAAGATACAGACACAATTGGGGTCCATGCGAGTACTCACGGCTATCCTTCTGACCAGAAGAAAATGAAACGTGTCAATAGATAAGTTGTTGTGCATGAGGACGAGTTCAGCCCAGCAGAGGAGGGCGATGGTGGGTGGGGACAGTTCAGACTGTTTTTCCAGGAAGAAGCGGAGAACACTGAGACCTCCTGTTCGGTGATACAAAGTTAAAAACCACACAGCACCAGGTTATAGTCCAACAGGTTTATCTGCTCCTTCATCAGGTGGATGTGAAGGACCACCGTTCCGAAAGCTAGTGCTTCCAAATAAACCTGTTGGACTATAACCTGGTGTAGTGTGATTTCTAACTTTGTCCACCACAGTCTAACACCGGCGTCTCCAAATCATGACTGTTTGATGAAGGCCGTGTGAAAGGAAAGCGGCTGGAACCAGAAAATTGGAAATTCTGAAACTGTCATACAGTGTCAGACAAATCTAAGATGCACATGCGTAGGGATTGGAAAGGGAAAGGGACTGAGTCGTGGTAGGAAGAGATGAGCTTTGTGGGGCCGGAGCATTCTGAAACAATGGATCTGCCCAGACAATCCAGCTTGTGGGTATTCAGAAGAAGGCAGAAGCAACCTGTGTGGAGCTGGGCACTATCAGCTTGGAGGCAGTCTGATGGATGGGGGAGACGTTGCCAGATGAAATGAGGTCAGGACCTGCCGTTGGTATAATGGCATGATGTCCCATAGTGGTGTCATGAATCAGTAGAAGACAGAAGCAGCAATCTGCGAGCTGATGCTCAGCCTCTGAAATGTAGAGGACAGTAAACCAGAGTACAATAGCACCAAGCATATCGGCACATTCAATAACAAATTCAGAGTTGCATATAAGTGCATGGAGTGCAGGCAGTTCGAATTTAAATAAATTTAATTGGATGACAAGCCAGATAAATTGAGGCGAACAATGTCTCGTTGACGTTTCTCAACGAACAGATTGAGTTACGGGAAAAGGCCAGCGGGAAAAATTCAGGTGGAAGGGAAGTGTTGGAATTACGTGAAAAGTTCTGTCGGATGGGGAGAGGACTCTTGACAAAACAGATGGACATGGAGGCAAAGACGATAGTAGAACAGATAAATGCAATATTTTGCCCGAAATTAAGTAAGGTGGGGATAGAGACAGATTAAAATTGAGACATTTGCTAAGTACAACACGTTCAGCATCGGAGAGCAGAAGGTGAGGTGGAATGGTTCATTCCCGACCAGGGTTCGAGTGAGCAGATTAAGTCAGAGGGAAGGGGAGGGGAGAAATTTTCCAGACGGCGATAGGTATCCCTGAGTTTTGGCATCTTGTGTGCTTTAAGTTCATATTCAAAAATGATTTGGAAGGACGTTGCCAGGATTGGAGGAAATTGAGCTATAGAGAGAGGTTGAATATAATGGGGCTGTTCTCCCTGGAGAGTCAGAGGCTCAGGGGTGACCATGTGGAGGTTTTTTAAAAAAAATGAGGCACATGGATCGGATAAAGAGACAAGGTCCTTTCCCTTGGGTGGGGGAGTCTAGAACTAAAGGGCATCGGTTCAGGATGAGAGGGGAAAGGTATAAAAGGAATTTCAGGGGCAACGTTTTGCACACAGAGTTAGTAGATGAAATGGAGGCGGCTGATAAATTTGCAGCATTCAAATTGCATCTGGATGAGTATATGAATAGGAAACGTTTAAAAGATTGTGGGCCAAGTGCTGGCAAATAGGACTAGATTATTTCATAATATCTGGTTTACATGGACGAATTAGACAGAAGTGTCTGCTTCCGTGTTGCATGTCTCTCAGACTCATTGATTCTATCTGGAAGCAGAATTAGGCCCAGTGAGTTTTCTCTGCCATTTGATCATTGCTGATATGCTCCACACCCCCATTTGTCTATTACTTGTCTCCATATCCCTGAAACACATTACCAGCTAAAAAACTGTTTAACTCCTTTTTAAATTTACTCACTGTCACAACTTCTACCCACTTCGGATAGCAAATCCACAAATTCATAAGCACTTGGGAAAAGTAGCTTATGCTCAAATCTATTTTAACTTTGATACCCCCACTCATAAGACTATGACCTCTCATCTGATGTCCCACATGAGGAAGCATCCAATCCATGTTTATTTCTCCATATCTTTTATCATCTTAAATGTCTCCGTTTTATCTTACCTCAGTCTTCTACGTTCCAGACAGTATAGGTATAAACTGTTCCATCTGTCTTCACACAATAGACTCCTCATCTCTGGGATCGATTGAGTGAACTCCCTCTGAACTTCCTCCAATGTCACTACATCTTTCCTCAAATATGGAAACTAAAGGTATTTATGGTACGCCAAGTGCGGTCGCACCAACACTTTGTCCAGCTGTAATAGTACTTCATTGCCTTCATATTCTATTCCTTTAACCATAAAAGCCAATATTCTATTCGCTTTCTTTATGACTTGCTGTACTGCATACTAGTTGAACGTGATCATGAATGAGTGCATCATGATCTCTTTGCACCTGAAGTATTTCCCAAATAACATACTTGGTCACCTTCCCATTTTTTTCGACACACATGCATGGCCTTGCAATTATACACGTTAACTTTCATCTGCTACATGCTGGTCCACTATCCTAACCTATCTATATTTATTTGAAAGGTTCTTATTTACACATTGCAATTTAAAATCCCGTTTATTTTTGTATTGTACCACAATTGTTTTTCACTGCATTCTATCCCTGTACCCATGTCACTAATGTGGGCCTTGATGCCTAAAAGGAAAACGTTGCTTGTTTCTAAAGCAAATAAGCCAAAGGAGAATGTGGAAAGGTGGAGGGCTGCAGAGAAAACTGTGCTGAAAAAGCACAGCTGATCAGACAGCATTCGAGGAGCAGGAGTAATGATGTTTCGTGCAAAAGCTCTTAACTAGAAATGGGAATGTAGCCTTGAGCAAGTGTTTTGCAACGTCACATGAAACTGCGAATGGATCTAATGTGACAGCGAGAGTATGTGTCTGCCGAACGCAAAAAAATACGAAAATACGTGTGATACTGGATGGATTCAAACCACAACGGATGAAACTACAGTTGGAATCCTTGGAAGGTGACACTGAGCCAGAGAGTGCCACTGAGGACTGTGATGTTGCAGTGAAAACAGGTTTGAACAAATACCTGGTGAAAGTGAAAGTGAAAATAATGTCAGGCACTATGATGAAAAAAAAAGTATATTGTCCTAAGTATACCTGTAAAATAAAGTATATTATCCTAATTTCTTTTTTCTCAGCACTTTGTAAAAACACAGCATCTGAAAGTTCAGGGCTTAGACTTTTTATCCAAACTGGGTTTTAGCCCCAATTTGACTATACGTAACATATAGTGCATCAGCCAAAGGCTTTCTGATTTAAAAAAAATATTCTTGTCCAATGAAAGGTGAATGGCCAGTTCTCCCAGGTCAGCTTATCTTAGATTTGGTTTGGTCTGGGTTTTCACTGAAAGAAGTCCGGCAGTTTTGAAGCTGCTGGAACCAGAGAAGCAGGACGATGCTGGTGATCCTCTCTCTGCTTCTCTCCGGTAAGACCCTCTTCTGTGCCAGCTGGTGTTGCAAGTCTGGCAAAAAGCTTCAAAAAGTAATGGGATAATCATTTATGTTTCTGGTGTGATTAGGTTATTTTGTATTTTATACTCTTTTGTTTTGTTTCCTCCGCTAACCTTGTAAATAAATTCTGTTTTGTTTCGAACGAAGTGGTTTGACCAGTTGCATCTGCTTCCCATCTTCTTCAAACAATTAGAAAAGTTAGGGTTTGGGGCTTCTGTCTTGAAATGCTTTGGGGATTCTAGACCTGGTTCGTAACCAGGGCAGGAAGCAAGATTGGATAGGAAAGCCCGTCGGCGAAAGGAGCTTAACTTCCTCAAGGTGGGCATGCCTTGAAGAGCTGCAATAATGAGTAAAATTTTGAATAAAAACCAGTCAGAACTGCGGATGCACTACATCGGAAACAAATCTGGAAAAGCTCAACAGGTCTGGCAGCCGATGTGAAAAGACATCGAAGTTAACGTTTTTGTCAAGTGACCCTTACTCGAGTCTGAACGTAGTTAGATAATGTCAGATGATAATATAGCTTAGGGGAAAGGGATTGAGGAGTACACAGAAGATGGAGATAGAGCTCAGAAAGGGAAGAACAGTTGAACAGACAAAGAGTCATTAATTATCTGGCTAGGAGGGTGAATCTCTCTTAATGGAGATTGTTCGTGGCTATCGATAGGTGATGCGTTATTGCAGACTAAGTGATAACAAGGTCTGGTGTGTTTTCGGGGCTAGATTTTGGGGAAGAAATAAAAATCTGCAGGATCTGGAATCCAATGTCGACAAACAGGAGGCTGGAAGAGCATAGCGAGGTACGGGGGATCAGAAGTCAGAAAATCCAACGTTTCAGGTCAATAGTCTTAATCAGGTTGGGCGAAGAGGAAATAAATAGAGGGATGCAGTGTGGCTTGGGTAATGGTAGGTGGGATAGTGATAGATGGATGTAGTTATGGTGATAGATCAGTAGGAATGGTGGAGTGGATGGGTGGGAAGAAAGATGGACAGATAAAGTCAGTTCAAGGGGGTGGGGAGGAGAGTAAGGGCTGTGCATGTGATCAAGTTGGAGCTGGGGAAATTCAGAAGCCAATGAGGCTGGAGATTGAAAAGGAAGGGAAGTGGCCGCGCTGAAAAGGGAATTGGGGATCATTGGAAAGGTTTTTGAAATTGGAGCAGTTCATATTCACCCTGGCTGTGGGCTGCCCAGGAGGAAGATGATGTGTGATCCTCTAATTTACAGATTTAATGCGGGAATTCTACTTTTCCACCCTCCCAGCCTAATGGTTATCGATTTCATTGTCTTCTGTCTCTTTGGGCTCTCTCTCCACCTATCATTTACTCCTTTCTCCATCCCCCACCCTATCTTGTTTATACAATCCGACATTTTTGAAGCTATCATCAGTTCTGAGAAAGCGTACCCAAGCATAAAACATGAACAATCCATGTACTAGCTCTCAGCAGATGCAGCAGGTCTTACTATCAAAGTGCCTGTCATTGCACGCTAACTAACGTTAGCCGCTGGCATTCTTCATTGACAACAAGCCACCATCCCAGCCAGATTATTATCGATTCCTTTGTCGACCCAAAGATTATTTCCTCGTTCTTTGGACTCTATCAACACTTATTGCTAACGCCTTCTACGCACCATCACACACCCCACAACCCTATCTTCTGCATGTAGACTGTGATTTTCTTTGCTCCCTTCAGTTCTGATGAAGTGTCACTAGACCCAAATATTCACTTGGATTTCTTTTCACAGATGCTGCTAGACCCGATGATCTTTTCCAGTAAGTTTTGTTTATGTTTCTGATTTAGAGCATCTTGCAGTACTCGCTTTTTAGTCAGTTTTCATGATATATTAACGTATTTATGAGGTCTAACCCAAAGGAGGAAAATTGAGAACTATTTGTTATTCCTGGGCATCTATGACACAATCTCCAATCAGAAGAAATGCTACAATGAGTGATTTGATGAATGCATATTGTAAGGAAAAATTACTTTAAAATGTTTTGCTCTATCCTGTTTATCTTGGAGAAAGATGTTGTAACATTGATTGGAGGTGTCTGCTCCATGGAAAAACAAGGTCGCTTTTTTGTCAAATTAGACAACAAAAGCATGAGTTGGTAGTGTCAGGGTCACAAATGCCCAGAGTTTTAGATTTTTGCTTTCTGCCATAAAGTTCGGTTTTTGCAGTTGAATACAATAGCTGGAGCTGTCTCTCCTCTCCCAAGCCCCACCTCCTCCCGCCCCTCACCCTGTCTCTCCCTCTGTTGCTGCGAAGGCTTGAGTTTGTTCTCTGCTGCTGTTTCATTCTGTTATTCACTCTGTTATTATTCCTTCTTCAGAATTTGTGGAGATAGCAAGTGAGGCAAATTACTTTTGCTGACTATGCTGTTGCAAAGAGTGCGTTTATGGAATACAGCAAAGTTGGAATGCTTTTCAAGCGGTATTTAAATAATACATTCTTAGATTCAGGACTTTGATAGTGTTGAAGATTTGTTGTTCCTCTTGCATTTGTTTTGCACTTAAGTACGGAATCAGAATAAACTGTGCATTACTCAAGGCATGGTAGTATAAGTAAAATGAAATCACATCTAGAGCAAGGCACCTGACCCTTAAATTTATAGGAGATTAAATTTAGGGACGAGTCTATCACCTAATGTATCAATGGATTGTGGTTTGTTACAAGACAAACATAAGGAAGGAATGTGTTAACAGATACAAAGAGACTTTCGACATTTTTAATGAAGAAGTGAGCCCACTTGTCAGTGTAATGTTCAACTTTCGTTGGACCCATGATGAGGAGTCACTGAAACAATTACACAGAGATAAGAACAAGTTTCATGCCACTATCGGACTTACCATGGATTTTTCTTAAGTCTATGTCTCATTCTTGGATACAAGCCTCTCCATCAAGGATGGGGTCCTCAGTACCTCACTCTAGCACAAACCAATTGATAATCTCATTGTGCTGCACTTCTCTAGCTACCACCATAAACATACTAAAGCAGCCACCCCCTGCAGAAAAGCCCGACGCATACTCAAGATCTGTTTAGATGAGGAGGAAAGCTATGCACACCTGAAGGTCTGGAAGGACGCCCATATAAGAATTGGATATAATGTTCAAACATTGATCGCCAGTTCCAACGTGCCACAGCGAGGGTCAGTAATGAACTCCCAAGGAGACTGACACAGGATGTGACTTATAGGGTACCATTCATTGTTCAATACTTCCTAGGAGTAGAGAAAGTACACCATGTTCTTCGTAGCCGAGAACACATAATCGACGAGGATGAGCACCTTGCCAAGATCTTTCCTACGCCTCCACTTACCTCCGTTACACAACCGCCAAACAATAAATTGTCCAATGTTTGGACAAAGAATAACAGAAAGACAGAGTACTGAGTCAATGGAAGGATTCTTGACATGTGGATATGCAGAGGGATCTTGGAATCTATCTCCATAGACCCCTGAAAGTTGCCACCCAGGATGATAGTTCTGTTAAGAAGACATGTAGTGTGTTAGATTTCATGCGCAGAGGGAATGAGTTCTGGAGCTGCAATATCATGCCGCAACTATAAAAAACGCCAATGCGGTCACACTTGGAATATTGTGAACAGTTCGGGTCGCCATATTTCGGGCAGGATGTTGAAGCGTTGGAAAAGGTGCAGAGGAGATTTGCCACGATGTTGCCTGGTCTGAAGGGAAAATTGAGAGACTTGGATCTGTTCTGATTAGAAAGAAGAAGGCTCAGAGGGAATTTGATACAGATATACAAAATGATAAGGGGATTATTAGATTTTTTTTAGATTAGATTCCCCACTTTGTGGAAACAGGCCCTTCGGCCCATCTCGCCCATACCGACCCTCCGAAGGGTAACCCATTCTCCTCTAACTAATGCAATATGTGAAAGCCTTTTTTCCTGGGATGATGACATCAGCTTGTACGTGGGGGCATAATTACAAATTGAGGTGCGATAGATTGAAGACAGATGTCAGAGGCAGGTTCTTTACTGAGAGAGTGGTAAGGGCGTGGAAATCCCTGCCTGCCAATGTATTTAACTCAGCCTCATTCGGGGGTTTTAATCAATCCTTGGATAAGCTCATGGCTAATGAATATTGTAGAGGGACGAGCTGAGAATAGTTCACAGGTCGGCGCAATATCGAGGGCTGAAGGTCCTGTTCTGCGCTGTATTTTTCTATGTTCTATTAAGAATTAATGGTAATCTAGGTTTGTTCAATATTTCGAATCAGTTGCACTACAGCATGATCTTGTGTTATAAAGTATTTTATGATCCTGCTCCATTAGATACCTGACGAAGGATTAGCGCTCTGAAAACTACTGCTTCCAAATAAACCTGTTGGAATATACCTTGATGTTGTTTGATTTTCAACTTTGCCCAGTCCAACATCGGCACCTTCTCATCAAAACTTCCTTTCAATCAGGATACGAATTAATATCACTGCGTTCTTTTTCACACCTGACTATTAATTCTGTCTTTGCAGTTCTGAAAACTATCTGTTTGACTGCCTACTTCTTTTATCATTAAATATCCCAATGTTCAGCAAGTTTCAGATAACTTAATCATTTTTATTCCTTTAGTTTTAGAATATCTGCACATGGAATAATTACTGATCTGCAACTGAAATAACGACGAGATCGACCACTTTTGTTAGCAATGTTCTTTCTAATTGCCAACGGTTCGTGCTGTGCATATCGTTGAGACATAGACGTGTGCTCGAGTAATTTTGAATAGACAGTGCAATTGCAGACAGTGGCTATTTGAAGAACACATTCCCAGTCAAAAAAACCCAGCAGTCTTTATATACAGTGATGAAAGTCACACTTGCTGTTGCATTCGACCCTTCTTCAAGATGCTTTAATAATCACCATTTATTTAAGTCAATTTCATCCAACTTAAATTGTACTTCACATTTTGCACAGTCCGATCTGTGGCACTCCAACAGCTGAAGAAGAATCATCATAAGAAAACTCATCCTTTCCGTTTCAAACATCTTCCCGAAGAGGAATTTCGAATGAGTAAATAAAATGTTTTGGTGACACGAACCGTCTGCACCATGTACATACTGGTTCTCTTCTGACGACAGAATCCTCTATTTTTATTCGTCTTCCCAAAAATATACTCTTTCCATTGGTCTGCTTAAATTATTGTGCACAACACGTCTGCTGATTTCATCAGATCGTCACTCTTGTCTGAAAATACAGGACATTTCTTTTCACTGCAGTTGAAAATTTATGATATTTCAAAAATTCTGTGGGCCGGTTAAGGATGTTGTTTGGAAGCTATGACATTTTGTCCCCATTGCGTCCTAATGTATAGTGTGAGGGATGCTGTGTGGATTCCTATCTCTTGACTTTTTTATTATTTCAATAAATTTAATTATTAATTATGCTGATACAACCCGCAAGTAACCATAACTTAACAAAGTACTGTGCTGAATTCCTGCAAATTCCCATAAACTCATTACTTGGCAAAAGGTTAACTTCAAAAATACATCCTTACGAGAGAGAGAGATGTGCATGTGTGAGACAGAGAGAGACAGACAGACAGAGAGAGTCATAGGGTCATAAAGTCCCACATCATGGAGACAGGCCCTGCGGCCCAAACGGATCCTTGACGACCAAAATGTCCCTCCATGCTAATCACAATTGCCTGCACTTGGCCCAAGTGCTTTTCAAATTTTGTTAATGTACCCGCCTCAACGATTTCCACGGGCAGCTCATTCCATGTCTCTACAAAACTCTGTGCGAAAGAGTGGCCACTCAGGTTCCTTTGTAGTCTTCTCCCGAACCTTAAACTTATGCACTCTAGTCCTAAATTGCCCAACCCTGATAAAGAGATTAAGTGCATTCACCCTATCCTTGCCCTTCGTGATCATATACATTTCTATAAGTTCACCCTTCTGTCTTCTACTGTATAAAGAAAAAAAAATGTAGCCTGTGCAACCTCCCCTTATCAGTCAGACCATTGAATCCAGGCAACTTCCTTGTGAATTTCCACTGCACTCTTTCCAGTTTAATAATATTATTCCTGTGACAAGATGACCAAAATTGAACACAATATTCCAAGTGCAGTCTCACCAATGTGCGACTTAGCTTCCCAACGTCTATACAAAATGCCATGACTGATGAAGGCCAGTTGTGCCAAAACTCGTCTTCACTGCCCTGTCTACCAATGACTGCGCTTTGAGACAACTGTGAATCTAAACTCACGGTCCCTCTGTTCCACTACACTCCTTAAGGTAGTATCATTCACCATGAATCTCCTAACTTTATTTGACTGTTCAAAATGCATAACCTCAACTTTATCGATATTAAACTCCATTTGACATTGTTCATCCCTCTTCACCAGCTGTTCAACGTCCTGCTGAATTTTTCAACTTTTCTCACTGTCCGCAATACCATGTCATCAGCAAACTTACTTATCGTGCCTTGTGCATTCGTATTCAAACAATTGATATAGATAACCAATAATTCTGAGACAAGCACCGACCCCTGGGGCATTCAACTCGTCACAGGCCTTCAGTCTGACAAGCATCTTTCCATAATTACGTTCTGCTTTCTACCGTCAAGTCAACTGTATCCATTTTGCCAGCTTACCCTGGATTCAATGCGATTTGACCTTCCTGCGGAGCCTCCCATTTGGAACCTTATTAAAGGCATTACTGAATAACATTTGGACTATGTCTACCAACCTGCAGTCGTCATATTTCCTTGTCACTTCACAAAATAACTCTTAACAAATTTGTGAGGCATGATCTGTCACTCACAAAGCTGTGTTGACTACTTGTAATCAAACCCTTTCTTTCCAAATGCATGTGTGTCTTATTACTCAGAATCATCTCAAATTATGTATCCCCCACTGATGTTAAGCTCACTTGTCTGTTGTTCTCAGGTTTACCTTTACAGCCTTTATGGAATATTGACACAACATTCGCTGCCCTTTGGTCTCTCAGACATCACGTGTAGCAAATCATGATGCATAAATATCGGGCAGGATGCACGCAAGCTTTTCTTTAGGCTCTTTATAGTGTTCTTGGATAGATGTGGTCAGGACAAGGAGTTTGGTCGACTTTCTTACATTCCAAACATCGAACAGCTCCTGTATTGAGATACAGACTCTCCCCAAGATATCACCACCAACTTCCCCTAATTCCCAGATCTACCTACATGGTAAACACAGAAGAGGAATTTTCGTTGACAACCTTGCCTATGCCCTGTGGTTCTACGCAATCATGTCCACTTTGGTCCTGAGGAGCCCTATTGTCTCTTGAATTATACTTTTTGTTTACTTGAGTATGCATAAAGTACCTCTCTGGATTCATCCTAATCTCAGCAAAGGCCATCTCATGCCTATGTTTGGCCTTCCTGTCTTCTTTCTTCAGCAAACTCCTGTATATATCCAGGGAATCCCTTGATCTCAGCTTCTGTACCTGAGCCACGACTCTTTCTATTATCTGGTCAAAGCCTTAATATCTCTTTTCTTCCAAGGTTGTCTAATCCTTCACCCACACAGGGACACATAGACCTTGAACTCTTGCTATCCATCTTTTAAAGGCCTCCCATTTGCGCGAGGTCCCTTTACCTATAAGCAAACTACTCCAATGAACTCCTACAACCTCCTGACTAATTCCATTAGAATTCGCCTTGAACCAATTTTGCAGACTAGTTTTCTCCATTTCTATAAATATTTAAAAATTACTTCAAGCATGATCATAATTCCCAAAGTGTTCCCCTATTGTCAACTCATTCATCTGCGTGCCCCATTTCCCAAATATCGATCGGAATTTTCCCCTTTCCTGGTAGGACCCTGTATATACTGCTTATGGAACCTTTCCAAATACACTTAAGATATTCCACTCCATCGAAGCTGTTAACGCTTTGGCAGTCACAGTGTGTGCTCATAAAATAAAAATCTCCTACCATGACAACCCTATTGGTCCTGCACGTCTCCACAATCTACCTGTGCATTTGTTCCTTCATTTCCCGTTGACAATTTGAATGCCGACAGTCACCATCCCTTTCTAATTTCTGACCTCCACCCACTAACCCTTCCTGTATGATACTTCAGTTATTTCATTTCTGATCATTGCTACGATACTCACAGTAATCAAAAATGAAATTCGCACTCCACCCTTTGTGATATCTCTGTCCCATGTAAAGCTCCTGAATCCTGGCACACTGAGCTGTCTGTCCTGTTCCTCCCTTAGCCATGTTTCTGTAATGCGATAATATTCCACTCGAGTCTGACACACCTATCCACTCCCTGGCTTCATCGGACTTGTCTGTCAGCATTTTTGTATTAAATTAGATGCAATTTAACTCGACAGGCATTACTTGCTCCCATTCGGGTTCCAGCCTGACCTGTCTCTTCAACTTAGTATATCTGTTTACCGTATCTCTTTCCCGCCTCACACTTGTCTCCCTGCCATTGAGTATCCTAAACCCATACCAATCGAGCTTAAACCCTCCATTTCAGCTCTAGAAACCTAGCGGCCAAGATATTTCTGCCTCTCCAGTTCAGGTGCAACCCTTCCCTCTTGAAGAGATCATCTCTGTGTCAGAAAAGATACTAGCATTCCAAAAATCTGAAACTCTGCCTCGGCATCAAGCCCTTAGCCATGCATTCATCTGCAATATCCTCCCGTTCTTCCCCTCTCAAGCAGGTAACAGTGTAGGATATCCGGACATTATCACCAACGAGGATCTGGTTTTAACTTTTTTCCTAGCTCTCTACAACCTCTCTGCAGGACTTCAACCCTATTTCTACCTTTGTCCTTTCTGCCACGTTGCACAAAGACTTCTGTCTACTCCCACTCCCCACACCCCCCCCCCCCCCCCCCCCCAGCTCAGAACGTTCTACAGCTGCTCTAAGTTATCCTGAACACCGAACCTTGAAGGTAACACACGATCCTGAATTTCCATTTTCGGCCACAGAATCCCACATCTTCCCCTATCAAGTGTCTGTTACTAAGTTCCTGTGTACCTGTACATTTTCCTGCAGTGCTCCAGAACCAGTTATAGTGCCACTGACCTGGCTACTGCTGTCATCCACTAATTGGTCATCATTCCCAACAGTATCCAAAACAGTATTCATGTTTTCGAATAGAATGGCCAGAGAGGAACTCTGCACTTTGCCTATTCCCACTGCCTTTTATGGTGGTCACTCAGCTAATCTCTCAGCACCTTGGGTGTTACCAGCTCACTAAAACTATTACGCTTGAAGGACTCAGCATTTTGGATGATCTTGCATTCATCCAGCTACTGAACACGGTCTCCCAGGAGATACACCTAGGTGCACGTCCCATAGGTATAGTCATGGGAGGCAATGGAAGTATCCCTGATCACCCACTTTCATTATGAGAAATATATGACTGGCCTAAAATAAAAAAGGAAAGTTAAAGGTGTTTTGCATGAGTTTCCCTGTACCGTTTGCGGAGCCAGTACTCTTCAAAGCCGCGTGAGCTAAATCCTTAGCTGTTTGTTTTTATGTTCTGAACTACTGCACGCTCACAAATTATTTTATCTTCCTGTTCAGTCTTTTTCAGGATTTCTGTGGGCCTTTAAAGTTTTCCAAATCCTCTAGTTTGCAACTGATCTCCGACAGTTTGTGTGCATTAAATTCAGTTTGGTAGCATTTTATATTTCCTTAGATATAAGTGGCTGATCATTCATTTATCTTCAGTCTTTCATTTTCACTGGCATAAATTTGTGCTGCACACTTCAATCACTTTTCATGTCCTCCACTGTTTCTCAGTTGTCCTTGCATATTGACTTTCCCCAGCATATCGCAGCCATCTCCTCCCTCATCCAATTGTGGCATTCTATTTTTCAGCGTGTTTTAGCAGTGCTGCATGGCGGCTCAGTGTTTGGCACAGCTGCCTCGCAGCGCCATGCACACGGTTTTGATTCCAACCCCGGGCGACTGTCTGTGTGGAGTTTGCACATTCTCACTCTGTCTGCATAGTTTTACTCTGGATTGTCCAGTTTCCTCCCACAGTTCAAAGATGTTCAGATTAGATTAATAGGCCATTCGAAATTCCCCATAGTGTTCAGAGATATGTAGGTTGGGTGCCTTCGGCAGGGAAATGTAGAGTAATAGGTACGTGGAGTGGGTCTGGGCGGGTTACTCGTTGGAGATATGTTATGAACCCGTTGGGCCGAATGACCTCTTCCTTCTTAATCTCCATCTGTATCTTAAATTCAACTAGGCTGTAATCACTCCTTCTGAGAGAATCTCTACGAGATTATTAAGTATTCAGTCTCATTACACTGGACCAGATTTAGGATAAAATTAGATTACCTACAGTGTGCAAACAGGCCCTTCGGCCCAACAAGTCCATACCAATCCGCCAAAGCGCAACCCACCCATACCCCTACATTTACCCCTCCACCAAACACTACGGGCAATTTAGCATGGCCAATTCACCTGACCTGCTCATCTTTGTGACTGTGCGAGGAAACCGGAGCACCCGGAGGAAACCCACGAGACACGGGGAGAATGTGCAACTCCACATAGTCAGTCGCCTGAGGCGGGAATTGAACGCGAGTCTCTGACGCTGTGAGGCAGCAGTGCTAGCCACTGTGCCACCGTGCCGCCCACAAACTATTTGAGGAACATACTGCAGATATATTCTATGAATCCGTCCTCAAGGCTGCCTTGACCGACTTAGTTTGACTTCTCTATATGCAGATTAAAGTGTTGCATGACAACTGCTGTACCATTTCTAAGCACATTTGTTAATTCTTTGTTTATCGCCCATACTAGTGTGAAGTTGTTATTGGTGGCCTATAGACTACATCCATCAAAGACTTTGTCTCCTTATAATTGTTAATTTCCAACCATACTTATTCAACCTTTTTCTCCATGGAACCTGTATCATGTCTTACTATTGCCATGAAGTCCATATGCAATATCTGAGGTACGCCACCTCACTCTCTATCCTGTCTGTCCTTCCAAATGGTCTGATATCCCGGATATTTAACTTCTAGTCGTGTCCACCTGCAACCGTTTCTCTGTAATATTCACTAAATCATATCCATTCATAATAACGCTAACTAATTTTCCTTGTTTAAAGTTCTACCAATATTCAGGTAAAATGCCCTGATGCAGTTTTGCTTTATTCTTTCTTTTTGAACCACAAAATATCAATCAGAAGAACCTTTATTTTTAAACATGCTCTTTTTTTTCTGTCACTACAAGGTATCAACTCATTTCATTGGCATACTGTCCTGCTGCTTACTGCATTTTATTTAAGACCATGATTCATTTTGTTCCCCTTAAAATCTCTACCACCCTGACTAACTCAGAGTCTCACCTTGAATTCCCTGTTAAATTAAGAACCACCCGACAGTGCTGCATTTTGGCACCAAAAACTCTACACAGAACAGCAATTGATGCTTGATTAACATTTTGTACTAGTTCAGCATAACCTCCCTGCCACTCTTTGCACAACAGAGACCAATGCACGATTTAATTGCTGCTCGCTCCAACAGTTCTGCCACCGTCAGTGAGCTGTGCTCATGTACACTCAGGAAGCTCTGATCCGGGACATCCTTTAAAATTGATACCCTTTCAGTGGTCTTCATCTAAAGTACATCAGCTTACTTTTTGTTACACTGAACCATTCCTGCCAATCAAATGCCAAATCCATTAACTTTCCCCAACTCCGTCATCCTAATGTTTTGTTAAAATAAATTCACCAACCTGTATCTTCATGTGTCCTACCTTAATATAATTAAAACACGTTTTACTTACACTGCTTGTCTTTCCTTTCAATCCTGTGGTAACTACATCTGCTATCGTCAATGAGGCTCACTCTCCCCTTACCATCGAAGGATTGCTCTTTTTCCCAATTTCTATCCCCCAAGATTAATATTCAGTTCAGAAACCAACTTTTCAAATATGAACGAAATCATAATCACATGGCATACATTATGGACCAGGCCAAACCCCTCAAAACACTTCAAGAAAGTAATCCGGACCTCAGATTTTCTATTGGTTTTCATCAGATGTAAAGTTGATATTACACGAGTGAATCTGCTGGTTAAACAACAAAACAGAATTCAATCGAAATATTACCAAATGAAACAAAAACAAAAGAGAAGGGAATAACGAATAATTTAACCTATCTGATACACCAGCAAATCATCCTGACTCACTGATGTTCTTCCAAATAATTGCAACAACGCGCGTAATCACCCCTTGATCCAAAAAGTAAAATCGAACACAGAGTCTTACAGCAAAGAAATGAGACTAGATATGCTTTCTTTATTTCCCGCTGCGTTTTCAACTGCTTTACTGCTTTCAGTGAATGTCCAGACTACCAAAAACTAAATCAAACCAGAGAAAATCTGAGCTGAGAGAACTAGCCACTGCCCTTTCATTGTACCAGTGTTTTATTTTAACTTGAAAGCCTTTTGCTTGAGGCACTCTTCGGTATAATCAAATTGTCCCTAAAATCCCTGCAAGTCCAGACTTTTCATAATCTGCATTTTTATGACCTTATAAAGAACAAGGACAACATTACCGTGTTAAATGATTAGCATCATCACACATACAACCTGATAATGTTGCGTTTTTAACTCTGTGCTCTTCCTCGTGAGTTCCCAGTACGTCAGGAAGTGAACAGTAAAATTTAGCCAATATGCACTTTGAAGACTAGAATGTGTTGCATGTACTTTTAGTGCCCGTATCCACTTGTCAAAGTTTTTGATTTTTAAAACATTCTGTCAAATTTTACGCATGTTTGTTGACTTCTCCTCCTTCGCTTCGTAAAACGGTGGATATAGGATTCTCACACTAATTCATGACTAAATAAGTTTTTTTTCCAACACATCATAGTCCCCAGATACTTCCTCTGGAAGAGACGCAAGGAACTCTACCTCCCAAGTTTATTTGAATCAAAAGTACCCACATGGCCAGGTCCATTTCATTTCTTCCACCACCTCCTCAATTAATATAAAGTAAAGGCATCTGCAACCTTTCGTCAAACTTTCGCAACGCTTTGAGATATTTAAACAGATCCCCACAAGGTCTTTGACAAAGTTGGGACTGCTCTTGATCACTGACTACATCACCACTGCCAACTTTCACGACCTTTTTAAATCGAATTTTGCATTTCAGAAAGAACATCCAAAGTTCCAAAGTTCTTTATTTCTACCTTTCTTCTCTCCCTTTGCATTTTTTTTCTGCTAGGGCTACTTGTACTTCCTTTTTCCTCTTCTGATTTTAATAGCAATATTGCGCCTGCAGCACAGCGCGTTTTATCTCTTTTATCTAATAAAGAAATTGCGGGTTGAATCTTAATAATGATAAATGGCAGTTCCCATTCATTTACAACAATTCGTATTTTAACAACAAAGTATACTACCTGGTAGTAATTTACACCACATGACTAATCAAATATTTTGTACTTTGCCTTACCTCTAAATAATCATATACCACCACACGGGATCTTAGCCTTGATCCAAATGGTGATGACCATCTCGTCTTCATCTGATGGTGTTCGCAGGTGTGTCTTCTTTTTACGGTCGCTCGTCTTGTGTTACCACTCCTGAGGGTGGTGTTGCATTGGATCAAATACTTCAAAGTCCCGATGCCCTTTGGCAGTGTTTTTGGCATCTATCAGTAGATTAATAAGTGTTTGATCACCCTTATCAATCCGACGAACAAGCTATTGACATGCTGATGGTAGTGTGGTCCTTTGTTATTCATTCCTGGTGATGTTAGTGGCCCTTACAGCAGGTAGCCCTTTCGATATAAGGATGTGAGGCGCCCTTCGTCTGGGAACCAACTCAATGTTACCGTATGGCATTCAGATAAATTACCTTCAGTTCAAATTTAAGTGCATATTGGACTGTCTGCAGCTGCTGAGTCGTTTGTATACTGTCTGTCTATAGCTTCGGCCTATCTGGTTTCCACTGCGTATTTATTTTGGTCTATTTGAGCACAGAAACCTATGGCGAAGCCTTGATTCAATTTCCCAGCTAACCTTATTGGTTGTCCTTTTTTCAAAACTCTGTCATTTGAGCACTTCTTTCAGACACAGTCCTTCTGCATGATCCTGAACTTGAAGTATGATGGATCACACAATCACAGGCCTACTTTCGTTTGTTGACTATATAATCATCCAATCTCAAGCACAAAACATTAAAGTAACTTAACTCTTGCAGATAGCATATTGGAGCATCACATATAAGTAATATTAAGAAAACATAATCACACTATGTCTAAATGGAATATCAAAACTCAAACCTAATGGCTAATCAAACAAGCATGCTGGATGAAAAATAAATAAGACGTTGGAGAAAAGAAAAAAAAGGAACGAAAAATCAAACAAGCGTTATAAAAACGAAGCATCCAGTGATCAAGGGTTATTGTATACCAATGGTCTAAAAATCTGGACAAAATTTTATGCAAATAGGATGAACACCCATTGATTAGGCTAAACAAATACTTACTATGTCCATACAGCTTTTAATAAGCTCGTAGAGACCGTGAGTTGCCTGAAACTATATAGAGCCTCTGAGATTTTTACCTTCTTCATGTGGAAAATTTTACCTTGAGGATGTTGAGGAATACCAGGATTATCACGATTAACAACACAGACAGATGTGACACACAAGACGGACCTAGGTATTGATTTTTATTTTGGAGGACCCGTCCATTCTTGACCTGTTTTACTACCTTCTATGTGCTGTGACCAATGGCGTTCGAATTTGTTGTAACTCCTCTGCAAAGAGTTTGTGAGCAGGGATTTGCTGGAGTTCATCATTTGCGTTAAATTACATCTTTCCCCTTTTCTCTATTATTTGTCATATGCATTAGGCCTACTCTTTCGGTATATGTGACCTAATGAACAAAGTACTGTTGGTGGCATTACATTGTTCCATCCCAGGCTGATAAGTGTGCAGTGAGATTGTGAGGCAACATTCGCTGCTTCCTTGTAGGCTACCTGGGTTAAGTTATTGTCCATGTTGCAAGCCTTAATGGGACAATTCAGACTGTTTTTGGCTTGAAGCCACACCATGCATGTTAATTTCAATAAATTGACTATGAGAATGTTATTACTGTGTTACATTTGTCATTCGTCCAGACTAATGCCTGTGATGTTCCATTCCTTCTCCTCTGCGCATGATAAGGTGCCGTTATGTCCTAACCATAGATGCTCTTGATTTCTACTTGAAGCACACTGTGTCCAAATCGGTCTTCCATGCTTAATGCAAGTTCGAATAAAATACAAATTTTTCCCCAGAAGTTCCCTTCTAAATTCTTGCGAACAAGAATTTTGTCCAAAGTTAAAAATCACACAACACCTGGTTGAATTAGAAGCACTAGCTGTCGGAGCACCGCTCCTTCTTCAGGTGGTTATCAGGTGCGGCACTCCAATAGCTAGTGCTTCCAATTGAACCTGTTGGACTATAAACTGCTGTTGTGTGATTTTTAACTTTATACACACTCGTCCAACACTGGCATCTCCAAATCAAGAATTTTGTCCGTTATCTCAGATGGTACTCTGATAATTTGACGTGTTTCTACCGATAAATAAGTGCTCCATATGTTCATTGCTGATTCAGGATGTAAATAGTCTACCTAATCTGATCGAGATTTTCTCTCCATTATTCTATCACGCATTGATCATACATACTGCACTGGATCTGTTGCCAGCTGCCATCTTCCAATTCTCATTTTATTACCGGGCTTACTGTTTAGGCAAGGTTTTCTATCACGGCTACACTAATCCCAAATAGCTTGAGAATAAGAACAAAGGAGAAAGAAATTTCCAGAAGAGGAACAGGCGCTTCAGCACTCCAAGTCTGACCACCAAGACACATCCTGCTTTCTAAACCTCTCGCTTATTTTCTAAACTGAAAATGTGTTGCTGGAAAAGCGGAACAGGTCAGGCAGCATACAAGGAGCAGCAGAATCGCCATTTCGGGCATGAGCCCTTCTTCAGGAATCTACTTGGATGCTGACTGACCTGCTGCGCTTTTCCAGCAATACATTTTCAGCTCTGATCTCCACCATCTGCAGTCCTCACTTTCTCCTTGCTTATCTTCAAAAGGTCTGTATCCCTTTGCTCCCTACCCATTCACGTATCTGGTTAGATATATCTTAAATGATGCTGTCGTGTCTGCCTCTCCCACCTCCGCTGGCAATGCATACCAGGTATCCACGCCACTCTGCGTAAAGAAAATTTCATGCATATCTACCCTGAATGTTGCCTCCTTCACTTTGAATGCATTACCCCTCGACATTGAGTCTTCAGCTCTAGGAATAAGCTTCTTGCGACTCACTCTCTATATACTTCTCTACCAAGTCCCGCCTCAACCTTAGTCTTTCTAATGAATATAATCCTAATCTGCTCAACCTCTCTTCATAGCTAGCGCCCTCCATACCAGGCAACATCCTAGTGAACAGCCTCTTCACACTCCCCAAATCGTCCCCACCTTCAGAGTACAATGGACCTGAAAGCACAAATCTCTCTATTCGTCAACTTTACCAGAGTCTTCCATTTACAGTACAGTTAGCTCTAGAATTAGACTTCCAAAATGCATCACCTCAAATTTGCCTGAATTGAACTCCATCAGTCACTTTTCTGCCCATCGCTCCAGTCTATCTATATCCTCCAGTATGCTTTGACAATCTCCCATGCTTTCCGCTACTCCACCAATTTTCGTGTCATCTGCAAACTTACTGATCAGACCAACAATGCCCTCTTACAGATCATTTATGTATAATACAAGCAACAGTGTTCCCAGCACTGATTCCTATGGAAAACCACTGGTCACCTTTCTCCATTTCGAGAAACTTTCTTTAACTAATAATTTCTGTCTCCTATTGCTCAACGAGTTATTTATCCCCCTTGTTAGAACACACTCCACACCAAGTGCCTTCGCTTTCTCTGTTAGTTTGCCATGGGAAACCTTATCAAACGCCTTAGTAAAGCCCTTGTGGATGACATCCATAGTGCTTCCTTCAGCTATCAACTTCGTCACTTCCTCAATGAACTCTATTAAGTTGGTAAGGCATGTTCTACCCTGCATAAAAGAAATGCCTATCACTGATAAGCCCATTCTTTTCCAGATAGAAGTAGATTTTATCCCTCGTACCTTCTCCAGCAACATTCTTACCACTGATGTTTGGCTCACTGGTTTGTAGTTAACTGGAATATCCCAACTGCCTTTCTTGTACAGGGGTACAACATGAGCAACCGTCCAGTCCTCCGGCACCTCACCTGTGGTTACGGATGCTGCAAAGACATCTGTCAGAGCCATGACTATTTCCCCTCTCGCCTCCGTCAGCAACCTGGGATATATTCCATCCAGTCCAGGGCATTTGTCCACCGTAATATCCTTTAGCCTACCCAACACTTCTTCCCTCCTTATGTCAATGTGATCTAGAGTAAATAAAATTCTGTTTCTAATCTCGACATTCATCATGTCCCTCTCCTGACTGAACACTGATGCAAAGTAATCATTAAGAATCTCAGCAATTTTCTCAGGTTCGACACATAACCTTCCTTCCTTATCCTTTAGTCGACCAACACTTTCTCAGGTTATCCTCTTGCTTCTCATACATGAATAAAGGGCCTTGGGGTTCTCTTTAATTCTGCTCCATAACGTTATTTTTGACCCCTTGTAACAGGTTTGATTCCTCGCTTAAGATTGGTGCTTCTCTCCTGCTATTCCTCCAAGGCCCGTTCTGTTATTAGCTGCCTGGAGATTATGCATGCTTCCCTTTGCCTGTTGTCTAGTCATGCGATCTCTCCCGTTCTTCCACATTTCACGAATCATGCCATTCCTATCTCTTGTTTTCAAAGGGATATGCTTATCCAGTACCATATCTTTGAAAGCCTCCAACATATCAAATGTGGACTTCCCTTCAAATTGATGCTCCCAATCCACATTTCCCAACTCCTGTCTAATTTTGATATAATTGGCCTTGGCCCAGTTTAGCACTCTTCCCTTTGTACCACTTCATCTTTGCCTACGAATACTCTAAAGCTTACAGAATTATGGTTAGTATTCTCAAAGAAATCCCACACAGCAGCGTCACGCTCATTCCCCAACACCATGCCCAATATAGCCCATTTTCTGTTCGGACTATAGACATACTGCTCTAGCGAACTTTTCTGGACTCTCCTTATAAATTCTGCCACATCCAGACCTCTGAAACCTAATGTTTCCCAGGCAATGTTGGAAAAAATGAATATTTTCTATCACCACTACCCTGTCCAGTGTACAATTTTCCATAATCTGTGTAACTCTTTTTTCTTTACCTCACGCTCACTGTTGGGAGGCCTACCAAACAGCTCCGCCAATGTAACTGCACCCTTCTACTTTCTCAGCTCCACCTCACTGCTCAAGTCCTCCAGAGTGTCCTCCTTTTTCACAGCCGTGATATCATCCCTAACTAGCAATGCAACTCCTCCCCCCTTTTACTTCCCTCCTTATCCTGTCTGAAGCATTTATATCCTGGAACATTTACTTGCCAATCATGTCCTTCCTTCAACTTTTTTTATGGATCAGCTCACAGTCATCAACCACTTCCGCTGCTAACCTTGCTGTTTCAACTCTCTGCACTTCCACATGAGTTCGTACTACATCAGGTAGTGAATTCCTCCAAAGTAATTACCTCCTTAAGCGTCTCATATGTTTGCTCTATTTTAAAAACTTTTATCCATCTGTGGAAATTATTCTGTTTGTTTCTTTCAAACTCAATATAGGTTTGACAAGCGCTCTTCCATAGATTCAAGCGCAACTGCACTTAAAATGGCTTTTTCAAACTCCTCATACTCCCCAGATACCTTCTTTGATAGGTTACCAGTACTTCACTCGCTCTGCGTACAAGTTTCATTTGGATCAATGAAATACTCATTGCCACTGGCGACTGCATTTATTTCGCCACTTTTTCAAATTAAAAGAAAAAGGTTTCCACATTGTTTTCTTCAAATTTAGGCAATGCTTGAACTTACTTAAACAGTTTATCACAACGCATCTGACTAACAGGGGTTTTCTCATCATCACTCTCTTCCTCACTAAGCCGACACTGAAACTTTAACTCCAGCCTTTTAAGCTGCTTTTTTCCTTTTAAGTTCAGTGTTTAAAGTACAAACACTGTCCTTTTTCTTCCTCTTCTCTTTCTTTACCCCTCTCTCCTGCTTCTATTTGTAACTCAAACTGTATCATTTCTGCTGCCCTTTCCTTATCTCTTCCCTCTAACTCAAATTGCTTCATTTGCAGTTGAATTTTTTGCCATCTCTATAGATTATGATGGTTTCGCCAGTAAGTTTAAATGCCGAGCTACTGCTGTAATGACCTCTCCTTTCCTCACAGAGGCAGGTAATTCCACTGTTAGCTTCTATTCAAATTCGTGTAATTTAGTCTTTTTCACTTTTTTCAAATCATCAAAAGTCATCGTACTCATGTCCAGAAAACGTTTGGCGACTGAAAGAGCCATTACTGTCCCAAGCTATGTCTACCCAACCAAATTAACACCCGAAATAAAGTTACTAGCACCAACCACTCACTGTTTTAAATCCCACAGAGAGACCCCAATCTGTCATGGACTGGGCCTGATCACTGAAACCTTTTTTTTAAGACAATAATTTCGCAATTTGTTTCGGTGAGTGTACAGCGAATATTACCCATATTAAGTTAGCTAGGTTGACTACTAGATTTTAAGGCACACACCTTTTCACAAAATTACACAGTGAAACACAAGGAACAGAATAAAGAACCCCCACAGAACTCTGTCTTTCCAAACTAGACTTAATTATGCTGTTTCAAATATGCACAATAGTCACAATAAGCAAATTACCTTTAAAAACTAGTATAATAGGAACACATGGTTACAAGTTGAAGGACATAAAGAGAGGGAGAGATCGTTTCAACAGAGCTCACTGTTGAACCCCTCTCACATTCAGGACGGAAGGAAACTGCTCATCACCATAGCTGACCTCTCCCCTTTCATCCTACAGTTTATCTCTAAAACATGACCACTGTGGCCTGAAGTCTCTTCTGTTTACATGTAAACAAAAGGCCTCTCGAAATCCTTTTTATTTCTGTACCAAATCAGACTGATTGGAGCCCGGCCCGGTTTATTATCCCTCTGAAAAAAAAGGAACAGGTTTTCAAAAAAAGGACAAAATTCGTGACAAAATTCTTATGTTATCTGTTTTCTTATGTTTGGGTTTCATTCGGTAATGTTGTAAATAAATTCAGCTTTGTTGAAAACTCCATGTTCTGAAAAACTGCATCCCTCCTGCAGTATCCACAAACACCAACTAAACAAAATAGCAAATTTATGATCCGTGCTACTATCTTGAATGTTTTGAGGGCGTCTTTCCTAGATGAAATGTCCTTTGAGGGGCCGGAGCTGCTATGAAGACAGAGTTGAAGTAACTATAGAATTGAGGGAGCCTGTTGCAGTGGGTAGAAACGGAACAGACATGTGAGCAACTGTGTATCACGGAGGAAGGCTGCACATTTGAAGGAGAGGATGATGGTCGACTTTGTTCCTGGAGTAGGTGGCGGTTTTGTGTTCAGGAACATACACAGTGGTGAAAAATTTATTTCGTGACATTTCTTCTTCACAATAAGCGCAAGAAGATTTAAATCAGCTCGGAAGTTAAGAAATTTACACTTGCTGATAATTTCAGTACTGAAAGGGACTTCTCAATGGAAAAGATTTCAACCGAGCAAAATGTCGAGAATGACATGAAGGCAATCATAAAGTTATATAAGGCTTTGGGTGATGATTCCTGTATCTCCTCATAAATTCAAGAATATTTTAAATTCAATTGTCAAGGCTCATATTTACAGGTTGTTTTTGATCAGAAATTGCTCATCAACTCAAAATATAACACCAGAACTCGAAAAGGGACAACTGTTTTGACCTAAGAAAACAGCACCTATAATTTTACAATTCTTGGCTGGAGGGATGTTAACATGAATAGTAATGCCAGCCCTTAAAGCCAACCCCGAATTGTCACATGTAAACGAGATTAGATATGGACCTTGAACTTCATTCCTCATGTATATAAATAAACCAGATGTGTATTGATGATAATGCACAGCCGCTCGCACGATCCCAACTAACTAATTTTGTCCATTTTCCCTTTTGATTCCAGAGTTTAGCTTTTAAGTGAATTCAAACTTTGCTCTCTACCATGGTGGAGTGAGGAACCATGTCCCGCAAATATTAGCCTGTGGTTCTTCATTATATTTTCATTGACATTAACGCCACATAACGCTACACAACAGCTCACCATCAGCCAAAATTATAAGCACTACTAAAATGGCTCAAGATTAGTATGGAGCATTGAGAACTTATGAGAAAGTCAATTAAAAAGCATAGGATTGTTGAATTTAAATTTATCTTAGAATCCTGTGTGTGGTTTAGATGAAATCAGAACATAAATCGACTGATGTGACAATGAATCAAGAGACAACGATAAACCACCGAATAACAGTCTCATCCTCGGTGGAAACAAGAGTGGAAGTGGAAGTAATTGCATTATTGGAAAGGAAAATAAGTGATTTGGTTTGCGCAACGAGAGTTTTGAAGCAAAGAGGCGTTTTGTCATAGATTTGCCTTTCATTCATCAAGGTGACTTGCAAAATCTGTATGATGTAAATGTGGAAGATCGTGGTGAGTAATCGACTTTGGTTTAAGAGTCTTTGCCACGGACAATGCTAAGACGAATTACCTTAGAAAATTAGAAACCAAAATTTGTCTAATGTTTAATGAAGGCAAGTTGAATTTGCTTGTATAAAGCATTGCACTCCGAAATGAGCGACTGATGGTTGACACTGAGTTCCTGGCAGTGAAACAGGCATAATCTGTGTGCATATGCACTCTGTCTGCAAAAGTGCTGATTCTGCAGATCATGGTTTGTAGCTGCGAGCAAAGGCAAATACTTTGCAATGCAAAATGGACCACAAATCCTTCAGAATTTCAACGAGTTGAAGCTCTGTGATCATTTCCGCACAATTCGTCTACACATGACATGCCCTATTTTTCCAACTTTCCACCTTGCTAAAAATTCAACATCCCCATCACTTGCTAATGAAATCCCCATGACACTGAAGACTCATACAGCAGTTAAGAAATTCGACCAAGAACTGGCTTACAAATAGGAGGAAAACTATAATGCTAGATTGTTGTTTTTAGTACAGGTTGGAAGCTCGTCAACAGCGGTTTAGCCGAGGGTTCAGCCCTGGCACCCTTGCTGTTTGTCATTCGAGACTTGGATTGTAGAAGGTATCGTGCTTAAATATTTCAGGTGTAAGGAAAACTGGCAAAGATGTTGCTACTGTGGAAAATGATCTCAGATTATAGTCTGGTACTGACCATCTAGAAAATTGAGAAAGAACCGTAATAGCAAATGATATTTTATCCTGATCAGTGTAATGTGGTGTATTCTGAGAACTCTAATGAGGAAAGAAGATACGCCATGAATGGTTGGCACCTTGGAAGTACGGAGGAAATAAAAAAAGAGACATTGGTGGACAAGTTCATAGATCACTGAAGATGTCAGCACAGACAAGAAGGGCAGTAAAAAAAAAGACATACTGGATGCTGACTTTTATAAGATATGGCATAGTATATAGGAGCTAGGATGACTTGTTGCAAATTTATAAGTCATTGGTTAGACTACAGTTAGAATATTAGCACTGATTGCGACACTATCTGAAGAATATACTGGAGAAGATGCAGACAACATGTTGCTTGAAATGTAAAATCTCATTATGAAAGCACAGTGGCGAGGATGAGATAATTTCTTTGGCGTAGAAGAAGCTGAGTGGAGTGAGAGGTGATATGATTATGCTGTCCAAAATTATGAGAGGCATAGGCAGATTAAATCATTGTTTTCATTCATTTCTGTGACTTTAAATTCGCTGGCTGGCCAGCATTGTTTACCCATCCCGTGTTGCCCTTGAGAAGCCTTAGGCTGCCTTCTTGAATCGCTGCAGTCCACTTGCTGCAGGTTAACCCACAATGGTGGTAGGGAGGGAATTCCAGGGTGGTGAGCGGCTTGAAGGGAAAGTGAAGCTGGTGTTGTCCCCAGATGTTGAGAATATTTCCCATATGACAGCATGTCTAAGAAGGGCATAGTTTTAATTGGAAAGTAACTGGTGTAGAGGGTATCTGAGAAAAATTACATCATCTAGATCTGATAGATAAACAGAATTTTCTAATATGCTGCCTGAGTGTTTATTGGATGCAACTACTCTTGAAAAATTTAGAATCATCTGCATGAGTAATTTAGATGGAAGTGCATACTATGTGGACTCAGTGAAGTTGAGTTGAATGAGTGTAGTTAGGTTTTTCAGTTGACATAAGCGCTGTGGGCCAAAGTATGGGTTTCTGTACTGTATATCTGTATGGCTGCATAACATTCTTTGTCTAAAATATTCTCCGAGAAAATCAATCAACAAATGCACCACAGCCATTTTCCAAATGCTTAAGACGATTCCAGATATTTAACTAGGTCGAATACATCATTTGAATCATCGCATCAAATTCAGATCTTTACACGTGGTCAAGGTGTTACGTACAATATTCACAGCAAACAGCAATGATCATGTGGTCTCGGGAATGCATGAAACCTCTAATTCTGAAGGAGGGGATGCTTCTTTATGTAACAAGAACAGCTATGATGAAACAATGAATTTCGATGCTCGAAATATGTTGAAATGATGATGCGTTTATGAACACATACTTGTCTTGCTGTTGAAGACAACGTGGGCAAGACAGAGGGCTAGAGAGAGAAACAAAGGGATAGAGAATGGGCACGCGAACGTGAGAAAGAAACAGTGGGGAATTTGGGAAAAAAAGGAGTGGTTCAAAAGAAAGAATAAAAGTGGAAAATAAAAGAAGACCGAGAGCAGCAGAGAGCTGGAGAGAAAAAGTACGATGGCAGGAGAACCACAAAACAGAGAGAGAGACAGATATTTCAGATGTTAAGACAGCTGAGTAATATCTAGACCTGTGGATGGTGGTTATGGAGTGTTTGAGGAAGAGGAGGAAAGAGACTGACATAACACGTGATAAAGATAAACCCAGAGCGAGTAGTGGAGAGAGAAAGAGAAAAATTTAGAGAGACAGAATTAAGGGATTATTTTATAAGATCTCCTGGTTGAAGTCATTTAGACAACATTAGGTTCCACCATCCCATGTCTAAACATCAGAATTAATCTTAAAAATGCTGCTAACTACCTGAGTTTGATGTTGTGAAATGTGCAGCAAAACAATACGATCGGATAGATTATTGAGTAGTATCAAAGCACTCAATTTAAGCTTAGAACATGGAAAAGTACAGTACAACAGGCCCTTCGGCCCACGGTGTTGTGCCGAGGATTAATCCTAATCTAAAATAAAATAAAATAACCCAAAATACGCACCCCTCAATTCACTGCTGTCCATATGCATGCCCAGCAGTCACCTAAATGTCTCCAATGACTCTGCTTCGATCAGCACAGCTGGCTACGCATTCCATGCATTCACAACTCTGCGTGAAGAACCTACCTCTGATGTCTCCTCTGCACCTTCCTCGAACACCTTAAAACTATGACGGCTCGTGGCGGTCAATCCTGCCCTGTGGAAAGGTCTCTGGCTGTCGAATCTATCCATGCATCTCATTACCGTGTACACATCGATCAATTCATCTCTATCCCTCCTTCTCTCCAGACAGAAATGTCCGAGCTTAGTCAGCCTCTCTTCGTAAGACAATCCCACCAGTCCAGTCAGCATCCTGATAAAACCTCTTTGTACCCTTTCCAAACCCTGGGTATCTACATTATAAACGGGCGATCAGTCCTGGAAACTATACTACAAGTGTGGTCTCACCAGCGTTTTGTAGAGCTGCAGCAAAACCACGCAGCTATTAAACTCTATCACCCCGTTAATGAACGCGAAAACACCATATGCTTTCCCCAATACCAGGTCCAATATGGACCCTTCCATTCTCGGACTGTTGGCAAACTGTTCGAGAAAAGTTTCCTGGACGCTTCTTACAAATTCTGCCACATCCAGACCTGTGGCACTAAGTGTTTCCCAGTCAATTTTGGGAAAATTAAAATCTCCCATCACCACCACCCTGTGAACCGATTTGTTCTTCTACCTCATGCTCCCTGTTGGGAGGCTTGTATACAGCCCCACCAATGTAACTGCACATTTCTTATTTGCCAGCTCCACCCATGATGCCTCACTGCTCAAGCCTTCCATAGCGTCTTCCTTTAGCATAGCTGTGATACCATTCCCACCTTCCACTCCTCCTCCCTTCTATTACTTCTCTTGCTCTCTTGTCTGAAGCATCTATATCCTGGAACATTTAATTGTGAATCATGCTCTTCCTTCAAACCTGTCTCTGTGATCGCAATAACGTCATACTCCCACGCCCTATGTCCATCTGCCTTACCCAGTAAATTCCTTGCATTAAAGTATATGCACTCCAGGCCGACACTTCCTTTGCGTTCATCTGTGGTGTGCCCATTCTTCCACTTGGTAATGCTAACTTCATGTTCCTTACAGTCTCCACCTCACTGTTTAGTAGTCTAATATTCTGGTTCCCAGCCCATGCTACATTAGTTTAAAAAGACCCCAACAGCAATAGCAAAAACTCCCCTATGGTCATTATTTCCAGTCTGGTTCAGGTGTAGACTGTCCAGTTTGTAATATTTCTTCAATATCTTTGGTGCCTATATGCACCACGACTTGTTATTCACCCTGCCCTTTCAGATTGCTCCGCAGCTTATTGGTGACATCCCTGACCCGAGAACTTGGCAGGAAAAATACCTTCCAGGAGTCCCGTTTTCGGCCACAGAACCGCCTGTCTACTCCCTTTACAATAGAATTTCCTATGTATATGGCCCTACGAGTCTTTCTCCCGCCCTTCTGAACAGAAATGCATTGCACTGTGCCATGATCTTGACAACTGTATCTCTAAACTTGTAAGCCATCTCCCCCAATGGTATCCAAACTGGTACACCTGTTTTGGAGGGAGACGACCACAGGTGACAACTGAACTGCCTTCCTACTCATTCCCTGCCTTTTTATCAACCATTCACTGTCTCCCAAAGCAATTCTAACCTGCAGTGTGGCCAATTCAGTAAATGTGCTACCCACAACCACCTCACCATTGCGAATGCTCCACAGTTAGTCCATCTGCAGCTCCAGAGACATCATGCGGTCAAACTAGAACAGCAGCTGGACACACTTCTTGCAAGTGTAAGGGTCAGGAACGTCAGCTACGTCCCTGAACTCCCACATCAGACAAGAGGCACATACCACAGGTCTGAGTTCACCTGCGATTGTAAGCCGTAGCTTTAATCAACTGACTAAAACTAAATAACGCACTTTAATATATGAAAGAAAATAAAGAAAAAAAAATAAATCCCACTTTACAGTCCTTTTTATCTGTTTGGAGAAGAGTGGGAAAGAGGGAGATAATATACATGTAGTATCTCGGGTTGAGAGACTGCCCAAATTCATACAAGTCTTTAAATCCCGGCAACTTCCTTGTCTCCAAACGTCACATCCGCTTTGGCTCCCGCTGTTCCCGGATAGGAAAAAGGCCATGGGCTTCGAAAGTAAGAATTGATCCAAAGTCTTTACTTTACTGGCAACCTGTTTGTCTCCACCATCAACTCCACTCTGTCTCCCTGTGTTCCCGGAGAGGAAAAAAAGCTCAATCCCTTTCCTGGTTATATCAGTGGTGAAAATTTGCACCACGATTTCTGGCTGACCAGCCTCCCCCTTCAGAATCTGTAAACCCAACCAGCGATATCGCAGACCTTCTGGAAGTCACATACCAGGCTTCAAAAACTCCTGTCAATCTATCTAGCTATTCAGTCCCCTACCACTAGCACTTCTCTATTCTACGACCTTCTCTTCTGAGCATCAGTGCCATGCTCAGTGCCAGAAACATGACCACCATGGCTTTCCCGATTGGGAATCCACAACAGCAGGGGATCTTTGCTCTATCCATCGCTTCACATTCCTCCCCTTGACTGTACCCAGCTGTTCCTATCTTTTGTCTGACGGTGACCACTCAATTTCCCTCTCAGACTCCCAGATGATCCACAGTTCATCCAGCTTCGCAACTGTTCCCTAACTCAGTTTTCGAGGAGCTGGAGTTGTTGGCACTTCCTGCAGATGTGGCTGGCAGAAACATGCGTCGCCTCTCTCACCTGCTACATTCTGCAGGAGGAACATGCAACTGGCCAAACAGCCTTGACTGAGTAATCTGGAAGCCCACACAGGACTAAACAAGGAAGATAAAAAAGACAAAAATAGTGAGAAAACATGAGAACTTACCGAGTTTACTTCTTCTCGCTGCTCTGTTCAAAATGGAGACCCAACTCCAGAGGTAAACTCTTTTTATTAAGTGGGAAAAGTTGTCCTACCCGTCAGCCCTCGCTTCTGTTCTCCCTCTCTCCTCAGCACTCTGTTGAAAATGGAACTTCGTAGGAATTAGATGGATTATTCACGACAACGTAGGCCTGTGTTACAATACGCCTGCTAGATGCAATCTTTTGTTACGTCAGTTGCTGCTTTTACATGTTTCATTGTTACCGAAGGGCAGGGTGTTGGATATGGCAGAGCATGTGAATAATTGTAGACCCATGGTGAACGCTATGTCCTTTTTAACTGTTCGGTCCTGAGAGTGGACCATGGCGTCATCCTGGCTCAGCTATGCTTTTCACTTCTGCTTCTCGTTGCTAATGGAGATCATGCTTTGCTCACCTTAACAGGTAGTAATTTCCTAACTCACCTTATGAAAATTTATTTTGACAACGGTTATATCTGTGGTCAGGAAAAGTTTTCAAAGCATAAACCTTGTGAAAACTAACAGATGAAACCTTCCTACACTGCATTTTGCTGTTATTATAATGACTGGTCACGGGACCGGCAACATCAACACTGCTTTATCTCGACAGATGCTGAATTTTCCCAGAAAGTTTTGTTGCTGTTACCAGCAGCTCCATTTAATATATTCTCTCCCATTCTTAAACAAGTTGGCACTGAATGGGTGGGGTGCACTACTAACAACGTCACTAGATTAGCAATCCCTCAGCCCAGACTAACATTCTTGCTTCGTGCTGCAATCTAGACCCAGGATCTGATGTTATCTGACTTTAGTTAATAAACCCAGAATATAATAACTGTGAGGTTGCAACTGTTTTCTTTATCATGCGGACCCACCTAGACCACAACTGTCATTCAGACTGGATAACCTATTTTGCTCGTGTCTACGTGTGAGTCCAGAAGTACTGCGATGAATTTTGAATTGCAGTGGCCCGACTGAAATGGGCCGACGGAACAACTGAGCTCAAAGACAATTAGGGATGCGGACAAACGTTGATTTGTCAGCATGCCGAATTTTTTTTTTTAAAAAAGGGGAAAATCATTACAATGATCCCAGTAGCACATATTCAAAGGATTGGAAAACACTAAAGATAAATGTTTTCTAAGTGGCTCGGTGGCTGGGAAAAGTGAAACAGTATGTCCTCCCAGTTGGTGAGTGAGGGCCAAAGTTTTGTGGCTAGCAATGTAACCCGGAGAGTTAAGAAGATCTGAATAACATATTACAAATAAAGCAATCATTTCTCATACAATTGTCATAAATCAGCATGGTCTCTCTGCAGTTCTATGCTATATTTGAAATTAATACACAAAATAATATTTGTAATTTTAAAATTATTATAAAAAAGCACAAAATGACCTTAAAAGCACTCTGTATAATTTCCAGGAACGTTAACAAGTTATCAGCGATATTAAGTTAATATGACAACACAATTTGACACTTTCCATCTCTCATGTTAAGATCTGACTCTAATCAGTAAAACCCTTCCAGGTACTTTCCTTCAAATATCAAATGAAGATATGTTTAGCAATGCATGCATTTATGCCTAATCTCTGTTAATGAATCAACAGTACACCAGAACATTGAGCACACATAGATGCAAGATCAGAGACGTTATGTTGCACAGAAATCAAGTCCAATTACAGGGTATTTAATATTTGACCAGACATAGACAGAGGCTGTGGTTATAGCAGTCTACTACATTGAATTTATAATCCACGATCTTCAGTAGTTGTTTTAAATAGGTTCGATAAATTGAGCGCAGATTTTAAAAAATCTTGAAGTTCCAGTAGAATTAAGCACATTCTCGAAATACGAAAACTGGACGATGTGTGTTAGGATGAACTGAAGGAGGTTACTCAAAATTCATCATCATTCATATAGAATTCGGTCAGAATTCCGGCCAGTGACGTCAGTATTGTTTTAAGTGTCCCTATTGAAAATTGGAAGAATTCTGTTTCGGGGGCACGTTTAAGCATGATTCCATGCTATCCAACATATTATCTAGATTTTGCATCTCCGTGCCCTTCTCCCTCATCCTATTTAATATATCACGCCAGTTATGTGACAGTATGATCTTTTGCTATAAATTCTGTCTTCTATGACCCTGTTCCACAAGCTACTTGACGTCGGAGCAGCACTCTGAAAGCCTATGCTTCCAAATAAACTTGTGGGTATATAAACCGATGTATTATTAATAACTTTGTCCACTCCAGTCCAACAATAACGTGATCAAGGATAGCCAGCATGGTTTTGTGAAGGGCAGGTCGTGCCTCACAAACCTTATTGAGTTCTTTGAGAAGGTGACTAAGGAAGTGGACGAGGGTAAAGCAGTAGATGTTGTGTATATGGATTTTAGTAAGGCGTTCGATAAGGTTCCCCATGGTAGGCTAATGCTAAAACTACGGAGGTATGGCATTGAGGATACATTAGAGGTTTGGATTAGGAATTGGCTGTCTGGAAGGAGACAGAGGGTAATAGTTGATGGACTATGTTCATCTTGGAGTGCAGTTACTAGCGGTGTACCACAAGGATCTGTTTTGGGACCATTGCTTTTTGTTATCTTTATAAATGATCTAGAGGAAGGGCTTGAAAGCTGGGTAAGCAAGTTTGCGGATGACACAAAAGTCGGTGGAGTTGTGGATAGTGAGGAAGGAAGTGGTAGGTTACAGCGGGATATAGATAAGTTGCAGAGCTGGGCAGAAATGTGGCAAATGGAATTCAATGTAGCTAAGTGTGAAGTCATTCACTTTGGTAGGAGTAACAAGAAGATGGATTACTGGGCTAATGGTAGGCTACTTGGTAGTGTGGATGAGCAGAGGGATCTTGGTGTCCATGTACACAGATCTCTGAAAGTTGCCACCTAGGTAAATAGTGCTGTGAGGAAGGCATATGGTGTACTGGGCTTTATTGGTAGAGGAATTGAGTTCCGGAGTCCTGAGGTCATGTTGCAACTGTATAAGACTCTGGTGCGGCCTCATCTGGAGTATTGTGTGCAGTTTTGGTCGCCATACTATAGGAAGGATGTGGAGGCATTGGAACGAGTGCAGAGGAGGTTTACCAGGATGTTGCCTGGAATGGTAGGAAAATCTTATGAGGAAAGACTGAGGCACTTGGGGCTGTTCTCATTGGAGAAGAGAAGGTTTGGGGAGATTTGATAGAGGTGTATAAGATGATTAGGGGTTTAGATAGGGTCGACACTGAGAACCTTTTACCGCGAATGGAGTCAGGTGTTACTAGGGGACACAGCTTTAAATTAAGGGGTGGTAGGTATAGGACAGATGTTAGGGGTAGATTCTTTACACAGTGGGTTGTGAGTTCATGGAATGCCCTGCCAGTAGCAGTGGTGAACTCTCCTTCTTTATGGTCATTTAAGCGGGCATTGGATAGGCATTTGGAAGTTATTGGGCTAGTGTACGTTAGGTAGGATTCGGTCGGCGCAACATCGAGGGCCGAAGGGCCTGTACTGCGCTGTATCTTTCTATGTTCTATGTTCTATGTTCTATGTTAACACTGGTCCCTCTATATCACCCTATTTAGTGCCAGTTTCTGATGGCATTTCTTTTCAGAACTTGTATCTATTACACACTCTCTGATTCGTTAATTGATGTATCTCGGCATCGACAAACTCTATTGTCGTGCTAATAATGCGATTATCAGTCGAAGTCCTTAGATTAACATTGCAGTTTTGATATTGAGATAAATAATTGTCAGTCACAGAAGTTAGATCCCTCCTCAGCACATTTTACGGATTTACAACACGACTGGACCAAAAGGTAGGAATCATCCCCAAACAAATGCTTGCAATCTATGCAGCCAGTAACTTCTGAAGTGACCTCTGCGACGTGTTGCAGTTTGTTCTGGCCGCTAACTCGGGAAGACTTGAAGTATTTGGAGAATATCCTAACTTTGATCATAATTTGCTGATGTCCAACTGTCACAGATAGCAGTATATCCGAAAAGAGACATCTGATTAAAATATTATGCATTCTATGACTTGGTTTAAAATATTAGTCAAAACCATTACTCAAGGATGTTAGCCTTACATTCAGTACTGGCTCAAAATTTGACGTTGTGTTACTGTAGCTTCAGTATCTTCTCTGTAAAATACAATGAAGAAATTGAGGAGGCAGAAGTGCACAAGAAATGAAGTAAAATGGATAGTTAACAATTAGATTTCGGGTAGTAAATGGCGATATGTTATGACAATGACATTGGGTTGCGAGGTTATTTTGTCCGTTTTTTGGGAATAGAGATACAGTGAGACTTGATGAGCAGCCTGAGAGGGTAAACAGCTTGTGAGGCATTGGGTTTTATTTTCAAGTTGGATCAATGGAAGGTGCCGAAATGGCTGTGGTCAAACACTCACCCGCAGAACCAGGATCTTTAATTTAGCTTTCAGCAGTTGCTTTGATGTCGGAAAAAAATGGCAGCTATTCTTTCTCTCTCTCGGTGACAACCAAACGCTTGGGGCTCTTTGCCTGCTATGGGAGGCAATCTGTTTTCTGAAGTTGCCTTTTGCTCAAGGTGAGTTCATGAGATGATACTATATTGGAACAGTTAATTTATAACATTTACGATATCTACTGTTCTGTTACGTTTTCCAATGGAGTCACGCTATTATAATCTCTTCTTTCTTTTATTCTATTTCAACGATAGTGCATGTATAAAGTGAGTTTTTACACTAAATACAATGTTGATAAATCAAATTGCATTGGGATCGTAAAACTTTATATTTGACCAAAAATTAACTTAGCTGAAAATGTGTTGCTGGTTAAAGCACAGCAGTTCAGGCAGCATCCAAGGAACAGGAAATTCGACGTTTCGGGCCAGAGACCTTCAGCAGAAACTGATTATTAACTTAGATTAGATTACTTACAGTTTGAAAACAGGCCCTTCGGCCCAACAAGTCTACACCGACCCGCCAAAGCGCAACCCACCCAGACCCATTCCACGATATTTATCCCTTCACCTAACACCACGGGAAATTTAGCATGGCCAATTCACCAAACCTGCACATTGTTTGGACTGTGGGAAGAAACCAGAGCAGCAGGAGGAAACCCACGCAGTCACGGGGAGAATGTGCAAACTCCACACAGAGAGCCGCCTGAGGCGGGAATTGAACGTGGGTCTCTGGCACGGTGAGGCAGCAGTGCTAACCACTGTGCCACGGTGCCACCCATAAATTAAGAAAAAATGTTACAGTATAAACTGTTTTCTTATCATTATGAGGGGACCGGGTCTGATCAAAAATGATACCGTGGTACTGCTTGGCATTGTTTTCACCTTGTGTGCCTTTAGTGCGATGGATGCCGTAGTTTCTTCTTGCATCAAGCACCGTTTATTTGTATAGCATAGCAAGTAGCTTTCAAATACATGAGAAGGAGATTATTTGAATGTAATTTTACTTGAGCTTGAGTGAGCTTTTGTTTTTGATCATCGAATGTCCTTGATCTTAAATGGAACGAAGGTGCCAAACAGTGGATCAACAGTATGTGACATTAAGTGTATAGCTGCCCCATTGCTATTGGCCAAAAGGATTTAAATAATTAATTGATGCAAATCAACGATGGTGCTGCTCATCGAACATACCTCATCCTTCAGATTAAGAAGTAGTGCTTATCAAGTAGTCATTGCCAACAGTAGTCGTCATTCATGGTTCTCATCAGGCAGCCCTCTCCAGATGGAAGACAGGCAAGAGGAAGAGGAGCCAGACCCAGGGATGGTACGCTAACACCTTGCTTGGAGAGGTGGAGGCTGTCTTTGCAATGCTAAAAAGATTAACGTATTACTCTTAATTGTCACGGCTGTGCAAGTTATTTATCGTAACAAATGATATATCACATCTAACCTGCTGCTTCTGAACAAATTCAGTAGACAATTGCAAAACAAAGCTGCAAAACGTTGGTTGTCTATATTAGGTAACTGTGATCTTTAGTGGATACAGAGTTGAGCTGGAGACAGCACAACAGGTCAAGTAACATCAGAGGAGGTATGGAGTCGACGTTTTAGGTCTACACCCTTCCTCAGAACTTGATCAAAAATTCCGATATGAAATGTCAAGTTTGCTCCACTTCTGATGCTGTTTGACCTGCTGAGGTGTCGCCAGCTCAACTCTGTATTGACTCTTTACTGTCCAGCATCTCCAGTTCTCAGTATCTCCAAACTGTGATCATAAAACCACTAAACATACAAAGTTGATAATACTGGGAGTCAGTGGGAGATCGTTTAAATATCACACTTCAATCTTAAAATGTGTTGTAATATGTATGTTAATATGAAGCTATACCACAGAAATCCAGAAAGAGCCGACGAGCATGGAAATAACTATATAAGTCTGTATACCTGTAGGAGAAAGTGAGGACTGCAGATGCTGGAGATCAGAGTCGCGAGCTGGAAAAGCACAACATGTCACACAGCATCCGAGGAGCAGGAGAGTCGACGTTTTGTGTATAAGCCCTCCAAGACGAATGGATGATGAAAGGCTTATTCCTGAAAAGTCGATTCTTCTGCTCCTCGTATGCTGCCTCACTTGCTGAGCTTTTCCAGCACCACACTTTCGATGTTGTGCCTATAGTGCAGCCCCCGACTGTGGATAGAATAGGTTTCCATGTTCACACTTCAGTAACATTATTTCTTCAACTCAACTGGCCAACGTCTTCTCCAGCGATTTGGAGAAGATTTGTAGCTCACGTTGATGTTAAGTATCAAAGTTTGCTCGCTGAGCTTGAAGATTAATTTTCAGACGTTTCGTCACCATGCCAAGCAACATCTTCAGTGAGAGTGTCTGGTGAAGTGATGGTGGCATGCCCCGCTTCTCTATTTATAGGTCTTGGTTTCTTAAGGTGGATGATGTCATTTCTGGTTTTTATTCTTTCAAGAGAAGGTAGATAGCGTCTCAGTGGACGTGTTTATCAATGGAGTTCTGTTTAAAATGCCATGCCTCTAAGATTTCTCATGTGTGTCTTTGTTTTGCCGGTCCTAGGACGTGTATGTTGTCCCAAACAATTGGTACTTTTTTTTAAATTGGTATACATGGAAACTAGTGAATTGGAATCGTGTCTTGTGGTGGCCAGTTGGTGTTCATATCTCCTGATGGCCCGTTTCCTGCTAGTTTGTCGAATGTAATGTTTTTACATTTTTTTGAATATAATCTTGTGAATGACGTCAGTTTTGGTGGTAGTATCTATATTCTCTTTCTGTCTCCCATATTGGTTCCCTTACAGTCATATCCTATGACCGTAAAGACTGACCACTTCGCTACAGGGAACAATCTAGGCTTTCTCTTACTCCATCTTTGACATTCTTAACATGCCTCCAAGTGGAATAGTTACGTATATTTTTTTGGACATTGACTGTTTTTTGTATTTCATTGGTAATCATTGCTGACTTTCAGAAATTGGGAACCTGTTAAGATGTCAGTTTTCCTCTCAGTGATGTATGCTTGGTGCTTTTAACACAGGTAGACAATTTCAATACAACAAGACTTGCGCAAATGCAGGCAGATCTCTAATATGTGTAAACAGAAAGTAGGATAGAAACTCAGAACTCATAAAAACAATTTAAGGAGGCGCCAAACTACTCCATTATAAATGCACTGGTTTCTTACATAATATGAATGTAAACCAAACCTGACAACAGTTATCCTGGCGTGATGAGCAGTTGCCAGTTATCTTTGGCTAAGAATGTTTCGACATGGTGATTGACAAGGCATGTGTTTTTTTTTCAATTTCCATGAGAACATATGCAAATGCTTATCAGTGCAGAGCAACGGGTACATGAGAGTTCAGGGGGCCGAACCATCATCTTTTTTCAGGGATGAATAGGAATATTTCTACATAGATTCTGGGAAGAACAAAGTTGTCTGCCATCATAGAGTCATACAGCACGGAACCAGATTCTTCAGATCAATTCGGCAATGCCAGCCATGTTTTGTGAACTGAACTCGTCTCATTTGCCTGCGTTTGGTCCATATCCCTCTAAACAACTTGAATACGAGGTGGCTTACTTCGCAACAAATATCCTGACATCATGACAACTACCAACTATCATTCGTGGAGAGCATTTAGACAGGTGATTGACCGGACATTTCCTCTTCATGTACGTGTATAATTTTATTTCCTGTAGAGGTCATAACTGTGCCAGCGTATGCCGCTTCCTCTGGCAACTCATTCCATGCCCACATTACCCGCTACGGAAAATCCTCTAGTCCCTTTCAAATCTGTCCTCTCTCATCTTAAACCAGTGCCCTCTACTTTTAGACCTCCTGGCCCTTGCAAAAAAGGCGTTGGCTATTCACCTTATCTATGCCACTCATGATTTGGTACACCTTATAAACTTCAGCCTCCGACAATCCCAACTAAATCATCCCAGCCTTTCCTTAAAACTCAACACCCACACCCCACCCCACCCCCACCACCCAGGTCCTGGCAACATCTGTTTGTACTTTTTTCTCTCTATACGAATTCTTGTTTAAAAAAATCCTTCCTATAGCAGGACGACCATAAGGCAGCATACGATAATTACAACATGATATTCCAACTTGTTTACCCAATGCACTTATCGATTAAGATACGCGTGCCAAATGCCTTTTTCAATATGGTGCTAACTTACTAAACAGCTTTCAGTGAAATATGAACGTGCACACCTCGGTCACCCTGTCCTACAACACTGCTCTGGAGGCTGCCATTAACTATCCAAGTCCTGCTCAGATTTGTCTTACCAAAATGGAGCACCTCAAATTTGTCTAAATTAAATTGCATTTGTCACATCTCATCTAATCAAAATCTCTTATTCTTTGATAACTCTTCGCAGTCCTCAACACCACAAAATGTATTGTCACTCACAAACTGATTGATCATACATCCCATGTTTACATTCGGATCTTTGGTATAAGTAACCAACAAAAGCAAACCTGATACTTGTGGCATATCACTGGTCATAGACCTCCACCGAATAACAACATTCTACAAATACCCTCTACATTCTACTGTCCAGCCAATTTTGCAGTCAATGACTATTTATCCCTCTATCCCATGTGATCTAATCTGACTGACCCATCTACCGAATACCAACGAAAATTGTGAAGGCTATAATAAAGGATTGGAAGACATCTGGGACATGGGGGAGTGTGCCACCCACAATCTTTTCGTTTGGAGACGAATTTCAAGACAAGTGAGGCATTGTCATCTGTAATGGGTTGTATATTTGCTTTCATTATCTTAATTAACTAATACACCATATATGTACTTAGTCTTTTCAATGGCGTTCCAGAAAATTGATTCTCATTGTCCACTGTATATATGAAGTGACTATAGTTAGGAATCCGCTCACATTAACTTCGGGTTAGCATTTATTCAAACCTGAAATATTTTGTTTAAAAGCGAGCAGCGAATATGTTGCTGTTTTCCCATGGAATATTAAAGGAAAATTCACAAAGTGTGAACACACAGGTTAAGAAATTTGTTAAGATTTCTTTCAACTTGCGCCTCGCCGTCGCCCCATATCCCAGACCAAAATAGTTCCAACAGCATGGAACTTATCAGCCATCATTTGCTGTCATTTTGGCTCCGAATTCAATGTAGCCGCAACAGCCTGCTAATGCACTTAGAATCAGCACAAGGCGCTAAGACATGCAAAGGGCATTGACCCAACTCCATTTCGTCAGCTCTGAGATCCTCTGAAGGGTTGCAAGCAAAAGTCCTCTCTGTTCATATGGATTTTTAAAACTATTATTTCTGAGTTGCAATTGTTGGCTCTAATGGAAACGTGATGCGTGAAAATGGTGGCATCATTTCAACCTGTTCCTCGCCATGTCTTAAAGGCGCAACTTCAAAATCGTTTAGTAATTCGGTAACTAAAACATTTTTCGGACGTTTAGCGAACATCACATGCCATCTTACATCTTTTTTGTGCAATCAGGAAAGGAATTATGATAGAATGACCATTAAAAGAATTTCACGAAATGAAAGCAACGTCCCATGTCTCTAATTAATTGGTCAAAATATTAATTTATGTTAAATCTTCACATGCCATGCCTGGAGGAATGGCTAATCTCTCGAGAATGAAGGAGGAAGTAAGATATTGTGGAAATTTAATGGAAAGCGTTCGTTTTCTGAAATCTATCCTTGTTGATAAATCATTTGTCTATTTGAATTCCCACAGTCCTTTGTTACGTGTTAATACAGCAGATAAATATTGATATTAGAGTTTTAGTTCATGCGTTAAACTTGCTGATTTTTGTGGGATTTCTGTAAAATATACAACTTACAATCTTCTGTTGTAAGCTTCGGCCCAGAATAATATCATGCACTCAGACTGCACAGATTTCGAATTATCAAGTAATTCAAACTGCCAGTATACGTCATACAGGAGAGAGAGAGAGAGAGAGAGAGACAGACAGACAGAAAGGAAGTAGTGGGGGAGAAGAAGGAAGAGAAAAAACAGAGAGGCATAGAAAGAGAGAGCAAGAGACAGACAATTCCTACACAACTCTTTTCTGAAACCTTCTGGCACAGTTAATTCGACTGGGATTTATTCATCATTGGAGGATGGAGAAACAATTTCTCTTGATTCTTGTTGCATTGATGCTGGCACAACCTATCACTACAAAGATCTGGGTCGGTGGAATTTTCGGTAGAGTATTTTTATGAAATGTTACCATGTCGCTGAAAAATATGATTTCAAACTGAACTTCCCTGTTTATCCGTCACCACTTGAGTGTTCAGCTATTATAGATGTAATCAGATTTATGTCCTATTATTTTATGGGACGTTGGCTGGATTGACTGCCTGTACATACCCTTGAATTGAAAGGGTAGTTGGCACATTGCAGATTGCATTTCAGACGTATCCATATCCGGGTTTCACTTGGAGGTCGCCACTGATGATGTTAACTGCCAGGTAAGGAAACGTCTGGATATCAAACCTACAGCTCAGCGAGCAAACCTGCACCCTAAACGAGTCCATGTTTCTGTTCGTCTTAAATCACAACTGAGTGATAATACCGCACATGAAGTGGACTTCTTACAGTAGGGTATCAGGCAGGGTTCATCTTTCTATTCACTTGGCAACATTCTTAATGATGATCAGGTTGGGTTCAATGTGTTAGGTTTCTGTGAACAGGAATAGGCTTGAATACTCAAATGGAAAGCTGATAAATTCTTGGTATTGGAGTAACTATTATTTACCTTAGGATTTTAGGGAACAATACATTATTTGATGCCGAATGTCAGGATATAACTGCCTCTAAGAAATGCATTCCTTCTTCACAGAGCAGAGCATGTCTGTTGGCATTATTTGAGGAGGTGGGTGCAATTCGACTTCCTTTTTCTAAAAACATTCTTTTAAGCGTTGTCATAAGAACATTTGTATTCTGTTAATTCGAATATGCTTCCTGGATCTTTCTTTGATCACTATGTTCATTCGATAACCTATAAAGCAGCGCCAGTACCTCGAAATGACTTTTAGAGTAAAGAAATACGTACGAACAAAAACAAACAAAAAAAAGCCCCAGCAAACTGATACGTAAGTCATTAGTATCTGGTATTCTCCTATTACGGAAGCAAAATTTCTCTTTCATTTGCCTCTGAACTCAGATGTAAGAGGAAAACATTGTCTGGCCATCAGGACAAAGATCATTTTATCAGTTACGCTGGGGGAAGACACTTGCGTTGACATGAAGAAAATGCAACAATCGCAACGTGCTGTTTTGGGTCAGTTTGAGCGACTGAGCGAAATCACCTTGCTGGTTTTTACCTTGCTCTCTTTCCCTCTTTCTACAGAACTATGTTTCAGAATTGGAAATATGTGAGCCACTATGAGTGCAGCACCTCCTTTCTGACAGAAATATTTAAGTTCTGTACTGACAATCTAAGATGAATGAACAGTCAAATTATTCTCCTTTCCAGGATACATTGCCCAGTGCAGCTGGAGCACAACAATGTGTCGTCGAAACGCTTGTAAGAAAGATGAGTCGCAGTTTGGCCAACACTGTCCAAATGGAAAGATCTGCTGCAGGAAGATAGAGGAAAAGGTTCTCCGTTGACTCCAATGATGGAAACCAGCACGGCGTAGCTCCAAGTCGCTTCTGGAATGCAGGCTTCCTTTGACTGAAAACGCGACATAAAACCTGGCTATGTACTCTTCTTATATGACATTGATCTGCATTTACATATAAAATTGAATGATTAATATTATTATCGTGAATTTCTTTATGATGCTAATGTTCATGCTTTGGAACCAAAATGAGTTCAACAAAAATAGGGAGGAGAGTTGCATGAAATGGAATAGGGGAAAAAAAGAATAATTTAATTCAAATGCACTCGGAGGCATTTAAATTTCTAACGCAATTGGCACTGATTGCCGTTAAGACTGGTAATTCTGTGTTGCAATGTAATTCTGGGCATGGCAATGGTAGGTAAGTTGGAAAGATGAATGATATAAGTTTCATCAGACAAGTTAGATTCTGAAAGAAAGGAAAACGAAATTACTGGTGAGCAACTTCTGGCAGGTCTAGCAGCATCTGTGTAGAGAAATCGGTGTAAACGCATCTAATGCAATTACCTTTCTTCAGAACACATCTTCTGAAAAAAAGATCACCAGTTTCGAAATGGTTCCTCGAAATTGTCTCAACTGATGTTGTCAGCCCATCAGAGTTGTTTTCTATCTACTTCAGCTTTTTTGGACCAGATTTCGAAAGTCGACCATTTATTGCGAAGTTGGCATGGGATTCTGATACAGAGTCATTCTGATACAGCTCGGAAACAGGCCCTTCCGCCCTAAATTTTTCCATGGCTAGCAAAATGTCAATCCACGCGAACTCCGTTTCCCTGCACTTATGGAAAATAAAGAGCATAAGGGCATGTGAAGGATTAAAGCACAAATACCACTGTTGGAATGTTCCAAGATTTTTACAAGTAGCCTACACCATTGTGGCGGGATGGGATAACAAATAGCTAATCAGCAATCAGTAAATACATCCGGGGTTAGAGACCATTGTGGCAGAGAGTGCATTCACATTATCTGTGACTGTCATGATCTTATATGCTTCTATATGATTCCCCCTCAGTATCCTGCTCTCCAAGAAACACGCCCAAGCTGATAAACTGCTCCCTATAATCCTGACTGTTGCGTCCTGGCAACATATGTGTAATTTTCTTCTGCACTCCTTCCAGGTTAATAATATATTTCCTATAGCATGGTGATCAATACAGGACACAATACATTCCCCAAATCCTGTACAACTGCAACATAACTACCAAACGTCTATACTCAGTGCCCTGACTGATAAAGGCCAGTCTGCCAAAAGCCTTCTTCACTCCCCTGTCTACCTTGGAATCCACTTTCAGAGAAGCGAGCAATTCAAATCCTAGGTCTCTGTTCCCATACACTCCTTAAAGTCTGGCCATGACCATGATTTCTCTTTTTAATATCAAAGACCACACATTGAGATGATACAGCACGGAAACAGGCCATTCGATTCAACTCATCAATGCTGACCAGATATCGCAAAGCAATCTAGTCAGCACCTGGCCCATATGCCTCCAAACCCTTCCTATTCCTATACCCATCCAGATGCCTTTTAAATGTTGCAATTGTACTAGCCTCTACCACTTCCTCTGGCAGCTCAGCCTATACGCATAGGAGGTATATTCGTTAAACATTTGCCCCTTAGGTTCATTTTATAGATTAGATTAGATTACTTACAGTGTGGAAACAGGCCCTTCGGCCCAACAAGTCCACACCCACCCACCGAAGCACAACCCACCCATGCCCCTTACCTAATACTACAGGCAATTTAGCATGGCCAATTCACCTGACCCGCACATCTTTGGACTGTGGGAGGAAACCGGAGCACCCGGAGGAAACCCACGAAGACACAGGGAGAACGTGCATACTCCACACAGTCAGTCGCCTGAGGCGGGAATTGAACCCAGGTCTCAGGCGCTGTGAGGCAGCAGTGCTAACCACTGTGCCACTGTGCCACCGTGCCACCCTCTCACATATCTTTCCCCTCTCACATTAAACCTACATCCTCTAGTACTGGACATCGCCATCGCAGGGAAAATACTTTCTTTCTTTATCCTACCCGTATTCATCATGATTTTATAAACTGATGTAAGGTCACCCCATACCATCCGATACTCCAGGGAAAACAGCTCCACACTATTCAACGTCTCCTTATAGCTCAAAACCTCCAACCTGACGACATCCTTGTAGATCGTTTCTGAATCTTTTTCATTTCACATCATTCCGATAGGAAGGAGGCCCGAATTGCACTCAATATTACAACAGTGGCCTAACTAATATCCTGTACAGCCGCAACGTGATCTCCCAACTCCTGTGCTCAATGTTCTGACCAATAAAGGAAAGCTTATCCATCGCCCTTCCACTATTATGTTTACCTGTGACTCCATTTTCAACCAGCTGTAAACTTGCACTCCAAGGTATCTTTATTGAGCAACAATTCATAAGACCTTAACATTAAGTGTATCGGTCCTGCTAAGATTTGCTTTCCCAAAATGAAGCACCTCACGTTTATCGAAATGGAACTCCATCTACCACTTCTCAACCTATTGGCCCATCTAATCAAATATCGTTGTAATCAGAGGCAACTTTCGCTGCCCACGACACCTCCAATTTTAGTGTCATCAGCTAATTTACTAATTATACCTCTTATGCGGGCACCCAAAACACTTATATCAATAATGAAGAGCAGTGGACCCAGCATCGATCCTTATGGCACTCCACGGTGCACAGGCCTTCCGTCTGAAAACTAACCCTCCACCACCATCCTCTGTCTTCTACCTTTGAGCCAGTTCTGTATCCAAGTGGCGAGTTCTCCTTGTATTCCATGAGACCTGACCTTGTTCATCAGTCTCTTATGTGGAATCGTGTTGAATGCCTTACTGAAGTCCACATAGATCACAACTAACGCTCTTCCCATCATCAATCCTCTTTGTTACTTGTTCAAAAAAAACTCAATTTTGTGAGACATGATTTCCCACGCATAAAACCATTTTGGCTATCCCTAATCAGTCCTTGCATTTCCAAATATATGTGCATCTTGTCCCCCAGGATTCCCACCAACAACTTGCCCACCACTGACGTCAGGCTTATTGGTCTAAAGTTCCCTGGCTTGTCCTTACCACCCTTCTTAAACAGTGGCACCACGTTAGCCAACCTTCAGTCTTCCAGCACCTCCCCTGTGACTATCTATGATACAAATATCTCAGCAAGAGGCCCATCAATCACTTGCCCAGCTTCCCACCGCGTTTCAAGGTACACTTGATTAGGTCCTGCGATTTCTCCACCTTTATACGTGTCAAGACATCTAGGACTTCCTCCTCTATAATATGAACATTTTTCAAGATATCACCATCTATTTCCCTACAGTCTATATCTTCCATGTAAATGCTGATGCAAATAGTCTTTTAGTATCTACCCTATCTCCTGCAGCTCTACACAAAGGCTGTCTTGCTGATTTTTGAGTGACCCTCTTCTCTCCTCAGTTACTCTTTTGCCCTTGATGTATTCGTAAAAACCTTTTGTATTCACCTTAACTCTATTTGTCAAAGCTACCTCATGTTCCCCCTTTTCCCTCCTGATTGATCTCTTAAGTATATTCCTCCTGCCTTTACTCTTCTGTGGATTGACCCGATCTATCCTGTCTATACCTGACATGTGCTTCCATTTTTTGTTAATCAAACCCTCAATTTCTTTAGTCATCCAGCATTCCAGGTATTCCTTTCACTCTAACAGGAATATACTTTTTCTGGACTCACGTTGTCTCATTTCTGAAGGCTTGCCATTTTCCAGCCGCCCTTAACCTGCGAACATTTTCGCCCAATCAGCTTTTGAAAGTTGTTGCCTCATACCCTGAAAATTGGCCATCCTCCAATTTAGAATTCCAACTTTTATTTATCGATATTAAACCTAATTGGTAATTTTTCGCTGCATTCCTCATCTGGTTGAGGTTATGCTGCAGATTCTGGTAATTTTGATAACTGTATGCTACACAGTTGAGGCACTTTCTCTTTTGATTCATCATGGCTCAGCTCGACTCATGACTGGTGTCAAATACTTTCAGTTTTCACATTGTTCACTAGCACGGACTTGATTACTGAGACTTTCAAATGTTTGTGTCCTTTACACTAAAGTGCTTGGAACGTAGAATATTATTGTTATTACAAAAAAAAAGATTCAATATTTGGGGAAGCACAGACGTAGGCATAAAACTACACAGCTAACAGAAGAGAACAATATTTTTTTCAGGCATGTCTATTTACCAAACGAAACAGTGAAACGTTTAATAAGTTGCCACACCACGGAACCCAAACTAGTATTAGAAGTCATAATTAAGAAGGAAAATAAAAGTAAAAGTTCGGGCTAGTTCAATTTACAGCTCTTGCGTTCAGACGTGCTGGAAATGTTGGCCGAAACTGCAAGGCGGGGGCTGGCACAGAATGCTCTGCCCGGTCTAGGCATCCACTCTGGGCCGTTGGAAGACCCGTAAGCTACCTCCAAAACATGATTAGAGAACTGTTAGGGACTAGATGTTCATTACAGGCTGCTGGAAATTCCAGAAGCAGTTGATAAAGGTCTCCATAATGGGACGATACGTACACACTGGGGCAAGAATGTTTTATCTGGCCAAGCCGCCCTTTGTTTTCGAGACAGCCTCACTGTAACATCGCCTTGCCAGGCGTCAAGCCTATACCACCATTTCAGGCCATTGGGATCCATCTTGTCGCTGGGAATGACCTGGGAGAAGATGCTATTCAGGTGTTAAAAGAAGGCATGGCACCATAATAAGTATAAACAGTTTAAAAAATAGAAAAATGCTCGGTAAACAAGATGTAATACAATTTAATGATTTTGGGAGATGGGTACGAATTATTTCACGAATTTGAAAAAGACTTCAACAAAAGTATTAGACTAAAGTGGAGCTGGGAAGATTTGTTGTGAAGTGGAACATTTTCTCAGAGACATCGTTTGGAGTGGAAAATTTGCCATCGTCAATTATTCTGACAATAAACTTCCATTCCTAATGATCCAAAGAGGCAATTATATCAAGGCAGTCGTCGTTAGTTGTAGATGCAATTTTTTTTGTCCCAGCAGTAAAAGGTTTCTGGAAAATAGAGCTGAGATAGCTCCTTGGTTCAATTAGTGTGAAGAAGTACATCCTTGCCGTTTTTCGGCAGGAAGGCAGTTTAATGAAATGACAGTTATGGTCAGTGCCCAGATGAATGGTGTTTTCATTTTTTTTTTCAAAATTCTTAACTGCAGTTTGAGTATGATGGTGCTGTTTCTGATGGCCGTTATGCGTCAACTGTGTAAGAATCTGGGAGAAGTGTATAACTGAATAAAGGTTTATTGCGGAATGTGACGATGTCAGTGAGTGTCACGATGGGAGTGCGTTCATGTGTGATTCAGAGTCAAAGAGTTTTTTTGAGTTTGTTTTTAAATTTGATATGCATGTTAAGGTTGCATGTAGATCAGACAGAGCGTGTGTTTTGCGTGTTGTTTTTTATTTGAGCGTTGGGTAGAGAACCTCTGTTGACTATGTTTCTGTCAATGCCTTGGAAATACATGTTATTCTGTCCCATTTTGTGTGTATCATATTTGTAAGTTTGTGTGAGCACACGCATGTGTGTCTTTCTCAGTGTATGCCTGTTCATGGGTGACTGTGTGACCCTGTGCATGATATTTGCGACGGGGTGGGACAGTTTATGTGACTTAGATATTTTGCTAGAATATGTCTGTGTGTCAGATAGTTTGTCAGAGATCATATGTAGTCAATAGTGCAACTGTTTGTCATTCGGTATGTGACAGTGCTTAAGAATACACAGCAGTATGATTGTGGGTGAGCAAGACATTATGGATCACATTTGTCTGTGCCAACATTTGATTATTGAGACTGTGAGAATGTTTATGTGCATGTGAGAGTATCGATGTCACTGAGTTAGTACATGTGAGTTGTTTTATGCGTACATATTTGTTTACGAGTGCAAATATTTATGTGTGCATAACTGTGCTGCAATGCAAATGCTTTATTCATTTCCCATTTCCTTCTTTTCATTATTCTATTTCACAATTTCTTCATACTTCTCTGACAGTGTATTTTGATTTTATTCATTGTCTTTTCTTGATTACCATTCTTTATTTTTCTACTATTTTAGAACGCAAAATCTTTTCACACACCCTTCTCTTTGCATTTTGCGTCCTGAAACGTGATATTTTTCATATCATTCATAACAGTAGCTATTTCTCGAGGTGAGATATCAATTTAAGGGTTGCCGCATTATAACTTGCCATGCTGGTCGATCATTCAAAGTATATCAAACTAATGAGATTCACTTTGCCTTTCTCCATCTGACTGATTCACTTGCACTCTCAACGAAGTTTTAGTATAAAATTCCAACAATCTACTCTTTCAAAACAAAAACTCTATTCCATTTGTAGTTCCAATCCATGAAATATACGGCACTGAAAATTATGTGTACTTTGTTCACTTATATTCGATGTGCACCATCTCTAAATACTCAAAGTTTTCAATGAAATAAATTCGTTTATGTTAACCGATTATCTATCCTGTCAGTTTTCCCCACTTAGAACATACAATTAATTACGGTGTGGCCCAACGAGTCCACACCGACTCTCCGAAGAGCAACCTGCTGTCCCCATTCCCCTATATTTACCCTTTCACCTTACTCTACGGACAATTTAGCATGGCCAATTCACCTAAACTACACACATTTGGACTATGGGAGGAAATTGGAGCACCCGGAGGAAATTCACGCAGACACGGGAAGAATGTGTAAACTCCACACAGACAGTTGCCCGAGCATGGTACTGAACCCGGGTCTCTGGTTCTCTGAGGCAGCAGTACTAAGCACTGTGCCACCGTGCCACCTATAGCACAGCACAGGCCCTTCAGCCCTCGATGCTGTGCCAACCTGTGAAATCAGTCTGAATCCCATCTAAACGATACTATTCCATTATCATCCATATGTTTATGCAATGACCATTTAAATATCCTTTAAGTTGGTGAGTCTCCTTGTGTTGCAGGCAGGACGTTCCACGCCCTTACTACTCTCTAAGTAAAACCTATCTCTGACATTGTCCTATATCTATCAGCAATCAATTTAAATTTGTGTCCCATCGTGTTAGCCATAACCATTCGAGGAAACAAAGTCTCGCCCTGTCCACAGGGGATCATCTCATATGTCTCAGTTAAGACAACTCCTAACCTCTACTCTCTAACGAAAACAGCCTCATGCCCCTCACAATTTCCTCATACGATTTTCACTCTCTACCAGATTACATCCTGTTTAATCCACTCTGTATTCTTTCCAATGCTTCCACATTCTCCCTATAATGCAGCAAACAGAACTATATGTCATACACAAAGTTTGGCTCCACCAGAGTCTTTACAGCTGCAACTGAACTGCGAACTTCAATCACTCTTCAGGTAAAAGCTAACACACGATATGCCTGTTAACAACCCAATCCTCCCTGGTGGCAACTTCCACAGCTCTATGTACTTGGAGACTGAAATCTCTCTGTTTTTGCACACTACCAATAATCTTACCATTAGCCCAATACTCTACATTCCTGTTACTCCTTCCAAAGTGGATCATCTCACACTTTTCCGCATTAACGTCCATTTTAAACCTCTCAACACAGCTCTGCAGCTTAAATATGCCCCCCTATAACCTTTAACATCATTCAGCATTTTTCGTGTCATCCGCAAATTGCGTAACCAACCTTCTGCGCCCTCATCTAGTTCATTTATAAAAATTAAAAACGGCTGTTGCTCCAAAACAGATCTTTGCAGAACTCCGCTAGTAACTGAACTCCAGGATGAACATGTCCTTTCAGCCACCAAAGTTTGTCTTCTTTCAGCAACCCAATATCTGATCAAAACTGCTAAGTCGCCCTCTATCCCTTGCCTCTGTATTTTCCACAATAGCCTACCGTTGGGAATCTTATCAAACACTATATTGAAATCCATATACACCAGACCAACTGCTTGAACCTCATCCACCTGTTTGCTCACCTTATCGATCAACTCAATATGGATTGTGAAGCACGTCCTGCTTCACAATAGCATAGTGACAAAATGTCCCTTTCTAGATGATTCGAACTCATATCTCTTACAACCATTTCCATCACTTCATCCATAACTGAAATACGGTTCACTAGTCCAAAAATACCAGGTTTGTTTTGTCTAACCTTCCTTAATAAAGTGACAACATTTGAACTATTCCTGTAGATAATGACGACTTAAAAATACTAAAGGCTCTGCAATGTCCCCCCCCCCCACCCCCCAGCTTCCTCGAGAATCCTGGGATAAATCCCATCTGGCCCAGAGGACTTATCTAATTGCACACTTTCCAGAATTGTTAAAAACTCTTCCTTTTGAACCTCGATCCCGTCAAGTCCAGTAGCTTGTTTCTCAGTATTCTCCTTGACGATATTGTCTTTTTCCAGAGTGAATACTGAAGATAAATATTTGTTTAGCACCTCTCTTGTCTCCTTACTACTCTCCTTGACTGGCCCTAATCGTATACTCGTCAATCTTTCATTCTTGACATACACACAGTAAGCTTTAGGGCTTTCTTTGATTCGACCATCCAAAGACTTCTGATGACCTACCTAACTTTATTCGTGCTCTGTTAAGGTCGTTCCTGACTAACGTGTAACCTTCAAACACCCTAACTGAGTCTTCACGTCTCATCCTAACATAAATCTCCTTCTTCCTCTTGTCAAGGGATTCGCCATCTTTATTAAACCATGGCTCCCTCACTCGACCTCTTCCTCCACGCATGACAGATACAAACTTATCAAGGACACGTAGTAGCTGTTCCTTGGACAAGCTTCGCATTTCAATTGTGCCCGTCCCCTGAGGTTTCGTTCCCTATCCTATGCACCCTAAAATTTTCCTAATTGTATAATAATTTCCTTGGCTCCAGCTATATCTCTTGTCGTGCGATATTTGCCTCACATTTTCCATCGCTAAATATAACCGAATTGTGCTCACTGTCACCAATGTGCTCAGCTACGTCCAAATCTCACTCGTAGCCTAGGTCATTAACCAGCACCAAATGCCTCTTGTTGACCTATCTGCATACTATTTCATGAAAAGCTTGACTGTTAATTCTCTTTTAGTTTGTTTGCCGCAGTAGTTCGTTACTAAAATAGTCATAGGATTGAACGCACTCTTTAAAATAAAACTGCAAAGTTATCAATGAAACTGAAAACTTTGAATTCACAGAAACTGAATATCTGAACTATCACTCCTGTCTTGAGTCTTAAAAGTTAGTATTCAAATGACGATGCAAGAGTTTCTTTTTTTTCTATGATGTTATGCACATTTGGTCGTTCCTCAATAGCCTTTGTCTCTGTACTTCAACTTTATGACCCATGTTATGACTCGAGAAATTCACCCGTCTTTGAAAATTCTGTTTCCTTTAAGTTTATTAACATTTTTTCTTCTCTTACCCGTTCAAGCAATGCCAACTGTACTATGCGATCATTCCAGGACTGACTGAAGTCAATAACATAATCCAGGTAGACTGCATAGTTTGTTCTCCCAGCTACGGCTCTGTTCATGAGTCATTGGAAAGTGGCTCGAGCGTTCTTCATTCGAAACGACATCATTGTGAACTGATAAAAACCATTTCGGTTCACAAACGCAGAAACCTATTTTGCTTTCTCTGATAAAGGTACCTGCCAATAACAACGCTGTAAGTCCAACTTTGCGACAGAACTGGCTTGTCCAACTTCCTCGATAGAATCGCCCTCCAACCTTGGTATTGAGTATCAGGCCTATTTTGTTCCAGTGCTGGCCTTCCAACAGTCCACACAAAATTGTTGAGTCCCATCTGGTTTGCGAAGGAACACGATCTATGAACTCCATTCGCTCAAGATCTATTCGTAAATATCTTCATTAAGCATCGCAACCACTTCCTTCTGAACCTCATAGGATGATAGAATCCCTACAGTGTGGAAAATGCCCTACAGCCAAACATGTCCATACTGACACTCTGAAGAGTATCCCACCCAAACCAATTCACTTATGTCTACAATTTGCCCCAGACTAATGCACGTAACCTATATATCCCAGAACTCTATAGGCAAATTAGTCTGGCAAATTCACCTCACGTGCACATCTTTGGATTGTGGGAGGAAACCGGAACACCCAGAGGAAACCCACGCTGACACGTGTAGAAGGTGAAAACTCAACACAGACTGTCGCCCAAGGCTGGAAGCAAGCGCGGCTACCTAGTGCTGTGAGGCAGCAATGCGAACGACTGAGCCATCATGCCAACCTGTGTACCTTTGAAAATATTAGGCCTGTATTGGTGTTCTTTTCTCAGAACAACATACACAACCTCAGCCTCATGCACAGCAGTATTAGCTCTCCCCATCGTGTTCCTACATATGTTCTCATACTGCTGCAACAATCCTTTCAACTGGATTCTTTGCTCCTAAAACAGGAGTTCACCCACCTATCTCACTCCTCAAAGACCACTGTTTCATGAATTTGAGGTACATCACACTCCACGACTTCTGGACTAAATTTCTCACTCTGCGGGGCAGTTCTGAGCAGCTGTTTCTCCAGTTAGCTCTATTATAATAATCCTCCAACACATTAACATGGCATAGGTGATGCAGTTTTTTTTCTATCTGGCATCTTTACCGGATAATTTACCTGACTCAACGTTTCTCAAATTTCTAGGGCCACTAAACCTAACTTTGAAGGGATGTCTAGCCACTAGTAACAATGCTAATTCGTCACCATTTCAGAAAACGTCCAAATTGTATAGCTTTTATTTGCCACCTGCTTCACTCTATCCTGTGACCTCTTCAGGCGCTGTGTGGCGAACTCGTCTCCCCGATTTAATGTCTCCTTCAACTCAGATACATAATCCAAATGTGATATTTCTGACGTCAGTCCTGATAATTGGTCTTCTAATTGCAAACAATGTGAATGGGATCGCTTTATCAATTCATTCGGGTAATTTTGACACGACACTTTTTACATGCTCTTCATCATCTGGTACAATCTTTCCAAAGCTCCCTGGGATTCAGGATGGTGCACACTACATTTAAAGTGCTGCATGCCTCAGCTATCCATGACTTCCTTAAACTCCCGAGCAGTAAAACTAGGATCTTGGTTTGATTGAATCAAACCTTTTCCCAGTGAAAACACCTTTTTCCCAGCGCCCCTCTTGAACCACTGGCACTGTAATTTTCTGTATTGCATTTCATTGCAGTGAAATCCCCGAATGTCATTCACCTCTTTTCTATCCTCTTGGACTTCTTTTTCAACCTGTAGGATTGCCCCTTCTCCTAATTTCTGTTCCTCAAAGGATAACGTTCTTACCTTAAGCTAAACTTTGTCTAATGCACCGTTGCAAATCCGTCTGCCATCTCTGCCGCTCAGCTCTCTTCTTGAACTTTCTTATCATCTCTGGAAGTGAGTTTTTAAAAATCCAGAACAATATTTTTGAGCGCCTCAGGTGCCTTATCCACGTTTAAGGCCTGCACTCATCTCTCAAAATTAATTTGTTCAGTTTTTTCGAACTTGGTATCAGCATGACCTGATTCCTTCTTTACATTTCTGGACCGTGATCTGTACGCTTCTGGTACCAATCCAACACCACACAAAATAGTCTGTTTGACATCTGCATAATCTCTTGAACCCTTAACTAACAGTGGTGGAAGTAATTCACTCTCTGTGGCTACCAGCTTAGTCTGAACTATCATTCCCCCCAACCTCCAATTATATAACAATCTACTGTTTCAATAAAAAAAACTACATTGAAATTCCCTCAAGTTCATTTCAAAAGCATACAGAAGCTGTTATCGTCGGTGTTCTGCTTTCAACTGAAAATCTTTCTGAGTCATTTTCTGTCTTTTACTGTAAGTATGTTATATGAAAAAAGTATCGTTGACAGAAAGTGTTTTCTGAATTGCAGTCTTTCTCGATGGCAGTTAAACTATGTCAATGACAGCTGCAGACTGACTAACTTTCAAAACGTCTGTTTTACTAATACCGCATACATTAGTTCGTCTCATTGGCAAAATAATAAATTGAAACTCGATTGGGTTTTATAATTCTTGGGTATGGTTTAAACTGATTGGTTAAACTCGAAATACTCTCAAAACAGAAACCATTCCAAGTATCTATTTCACACCCAGATGTCAGATATTTTCAATGTTCCTGCACACTCTGAGATTGCTAACTAGTCATATGCAGATGCCTGTGAGTCTTCAATGAAAAACAGCATTCCATCTCTCTTTATGAGAGACGACACGCTTTCAAATTCATAACGAATCAAATTCAGTGAATTAATTAAACACCAACAATCGGTGTGTAATAGAACATCCCGTTCCTATTTTGCATGAAAGTATAAAATATAAGTGTTTGTGTTACTATTCCAGCTCATGCATTAAATGCTTTGATTGAGTAACCAGTACGTCTTGTTCATTATGTTACACATTATGGCTGGAAGAAGGCCAAATAACGCAGCCTGATTTGCCGCTTCGAGAACTGGAAAGAACTTCAATCTTCCAGTGGAATCACAGCTAATCCCGATGCTGAGCAATGAGGTCAAAAATACCACTATTCACTCTGGGCATCCTGGTAGTGACTCAATCTATAGCTGCTGAACTTTATTTTTTTCAATTGTCAGGAAAACATGTCGCAAAATTAATGTTTCTTTAAACTAATTCCTTCTCTGTTTGGTCCTGACATTATTTGAAGAAGATGATATATTAACAGTAATAAGATTTATTCCTTTAAATTGTTGAACCAGATATTGCTAATGTGTGGGATTTATCACCCTTGAAAGTGTGGTTTATTCGGCAACTGCACTAAGTAGATTTGAGTCATCCAAATTGCTTTGCGTATTATCTGACAAGTAAGATTGTAGATTTCCTTCACTGACGGATATTAGACAATCAGTGATCTGACAACAGTCAATGTAAGTTGTTGGGGCCACCATTACTGAGATCGCGTTTGAATTGCTGATTTATCAATTGAATGCGATTTTAATGAATTGCTGTGATCGGTATTTAAACCGTGCACCGAGACTGATAGGTTGGACTATAGATCCAGGTATGATTTCCTACCTAATTCCCTGTTTACAAGTCATGATTGTTTTCATGGTGACTGGAAGCTTTTTGTGATTTGTTGTCAAACTACGGCAAGACAACGCAACAAAAACAAATGATAACTTTTCTATACAGCGCAGGGTTCAAGAATCTCAGGTAGTCTTACTGATCCAGACAATTTCATTGACTGCTGACGAAGATACTGAGCCTGATGATTCTGCGTATTTAAATAAATATTTTGTAGATAGAGAGCGTGCAGGGGATGCGTGTGGAAAAGAGATAGAACGGTCGAAGTGCATTTCTTGAAATCTCACAGATGAAGAATCATTTGCTGACATGATTATTGACAATGGCAGAAGGATGTGGGAGGCGGGCAGATTCGGGAAAAATGCAAAAGTAGCAGGGTTTTTGTTATGGGTGATTTCAACTTCCCCAATATCGACTGGAACCTCCTAAGTGCAAATGATTTGGTTGGAGCCATTTTTGTCAGGTGTGTTCAGGAGGGTTTCCTTACCAGCATGTAGACAGACCGATGAAGGGAGCGGCCACCTTGGATTTGGTGCTCGGCAACGAGCCAGGACAGGTGTCAAATCTCACGCTGGGAGATCACTTTGGTTAAAGTGAGCACAACTGCCTCACATTTAGCATAACCTTGGAGAATGAAACGTGCAGTTACAGAGGAAAGATATTTAATAGGGAAAAAGGAAATTATGACGCTATCAAACAGGAGTTCGGAAGTACAGACTGGGAGCAATTGTTACACAGAAAGGACACAGCAGACATGTTGAGACTATTTAAGGAGCAGTTGGTGCGAGTGATGCACAACTTTGTTCCTCTGAGACAGGTAAGAAAGGGTAAGATTAAGGAACCTTGGATGACGAGAACAGAGAAGCTTCTCGCCAAAGGGAAAAGACAGATTGCATAAGGTGCAGGAAGGAAGGATTACACAGCTTTCGAGGATTACAGGCTTTCCAGAAAGGAGCTCAGAATTGGACCGAGGAGAGCCAGGAGGGGGCAACAAAAAGATTTGGCAAGAAGGATTAAGGAGAACCCAAAGGCGTTTTACTCTTATGTGATGAATAAGAGAATGATCAGGAACAAGGTAGGGCCAATCAGGGATAGCAGAGGAACCGCGTGCGTGGATTCTGAGCAGATACAAGAACCCTAAATGAGTTTTTTGCTTCAGTTTTCACCAAGGAAAGGGAAATTGTTGTAAATGAAAACTTAGAGAGCTGGGATTGAGTCATGACAAGATCAAGATTCATGAAGATGATGTGCTAGAAATTTTGGAACACATTAAGATTTATCCTAGGCTGCTCTGGGAAGCGAGAAAGGAGGTTGCTAAGCCGCTGGTAAGGATATTTGCCTCCTCACTCTCCATGGCAGTCATACCAGAGGACTGGAAGGAGTTGAATGTTGTTCCACTTTTCAAGAAGGGTTAAAGGGAAATCCCTGGCAATTACAGACCAATCAGTCTTACGTCTGTGGGCAGCAAAGTTGTGGAAAGAATTCTGAGGGATAGGATTTATGACTATGTGGCAAAGCATAGTTTGCTTAAAGGCAGTCAGCATGGCTTTGTGAGGAGCAGGTCATGCCTCACAAATCTTGTTGAGTTCTTTGAGGAGGTGTCAAGACATGTCGAAGATGGTTGAGCAGAGGATGTGGTGTATATGGATTTCAGCAAGGATTTGATCGGGTTCCCCATGGTAAACTCATTCATAAGGTCAGGAAGTATGGGAAATAGGGAGATTTGGCTATCTGAATTCAGAAAGGGCAGAGATGGAAACTATTTTGCCTGGAGGCGAGTGGAGTCCCACACGGCTCTGTTCTTAGGCCTCTGCTCTTTGTAGTTTTTGTAAATGACTTGGATGAGGAGGTTGAGGGGTGGGTTAGTAAATTTGCAGATGACACAAAGCTTGGAGGTGTCGTCGATAGTACAGAGGGCTACTGTAGGCTGCAGCGCGACATAGACAGGATGCAGAGCTGGGCTGAGAAATAGCAGATGGAGTTCAACCTGGATAAATGCGAAGTGATTCATTTTGGAAGGTCGAACTCAAATATGAACATAGGATTCTTGACAGTGTGGAGGAATAGAGAGATCTGGCTGTGCAAGTACATAGATCCTTCAAATTTGCCACCCACGTGGATGGGATTGCTAAGAAAGCATATGGTGTCTTGGCATTCATTAACAGGGGTATCGAGTTTAAGAACTGCGCGGTTTTGCTGCAGTTCTACAAGTCCCTGGTGAGACCACATTTGGAATATTGTGCCCAATTCTGGCCGCCCTACTATAGGAAAGATATGGAGGCTTTGGAGATGGTGAATAGAAGATTTACCAGGATGCTGTTTGCACTGGAGGGCTTGCTTTATGAAGAAAGGTTGAATAAGCTCGGACGTTTCTCTCTGGAGAGAAGGAGGAAGAAAGGAGGCCTGATGAAGGTGTTCAAAATTCTTAGAGGAATAGATAGAGTCATTAGCCAGAGACCTTTCCTCAGGGCAGGATTGGCAGGTACGAGTAGTCATAGTTTGAAGATATTAGGAGAAATGTATAAAGGAGACAACAGAGATAAGTTGTGAATTTTATGAATGTGGTGCCAGCTGAAATGGTCGAAGCGAAGTCATTGGTGCATTTAAGTGACTGCTGGACATGCACATGGATGGCAGTGAGTTGAGGGGTGCGTATCGTTTAAATTAGGATTAAGTCTCGGCACAACATCGTGGGCCTAAGGACCTATTCTGTGCTCTACTTGTCTATGTTCTATGATCTTAAAATCCTGATGGGAAATCAATTCATGAGGATTATACACAGAGTCTAAAAGGTGGTTTAGAGATATTAAAACGTGGGGAAAATGAACATTGGCAGAAGGAATGCAATGCAGTGAAAGCAAGAAGATTAAGGACGATGAATCCGATTTTCAAGGAGAAACGCTGTACAAAGAACAAGAATTATAGATTTGAGCACTTTATGGATATTTCACAAGAAATTAGGTGTAAAACTTTAGCAAGTAATCGGGAAGAGAAAATGCATTACTGGTGCTCATTGCAAGGAGAATAGAGGGTACAAACAGAAAATACTAGTTCTCTTATAGGTCGCATTCTATAGGACAGATTTGGAATACGTTGAGCATTATCGGTTCTACTCGTATTTGGGCTGTCCAGAGAATGAATATTCAGAGCAACCTTGGAGACATTGAATAGGCTAAGCCTGTATGCATCGAGCTTTGAAGGCGAGAATATAACGCACTGAAACGTACATGTGTTGTATGGGATTTGTCACGGCATATGTAGAGACGTATTTACCTTCATAGGAGGGTTTCGGCCTAGAATATCCTTACAGTTATCTTGGAGGCAAAGAAGGTCATTGCATTCGAATAGAGTTGAGAAAGAATATTTTCTGTCAGAACGTACGCATTTTGTGGAATCCTTTGCCACAAAGGACTGTGGAGATTCTGTCATTGAATATGTTCAGTTACATCGACAGTTTTGAAATCAGTAAGGTAATCAAGGTATAAGGAAAATGACAGATAGTAGACGTGATGATTATTGGATCAGTAGCAATATCATTGACTAGAACAGCTGATTTCATGAGATGGCTAGAGGGGAGGCTATACTGGATTTGGTTCTAGGTAATGAACCAGGCCAGGTATTAGACTTGGAGGTAGGTGAGCACTTCGGGGACAGTGACCACAACTCGGTGACTTTTACTTTAGTGATGGAGAGGGATAAGTGTGCGCCGCAGGGCAAGAGTTATAGCTGGGGGCAGGGAAATTATGATGCAGTGAGGCATGACTTAGGATGTGTGGATTGGAAAAACAGGCTTCAAGAGAAGAACACTAATGAGATGTGGTGATTGTTCAAGGAGCAGCTACTACGTGTCCTCGATAAGTATGTACCAGTCAGGCATGGTGTAAAGGGCCTTGTGAGGCAGCCGTGGTTTAGTAAGGAATTGGAATCCCTTGTGAAAGGGAAGAAGGCGGCATATGTAAAGATGAGGCGTGAAGGTTCAGTTGGCGCGATAGAGAGTTATAAGGTAGCCAGGAAGGATCTAAAGAGAGAGCTAAGAGAAGCGAGAAGGGAACATGAAAAGTCTTTAGCTGGTAGGATTAGGGAAAACCCAAAGGCTTTCTATAGGTATGTCAGGAATAAAAGGATGACTAGGGTAGGTATTGGTTCAGTCAAGGATAGTAGTGGAAAGTTGTGTGTGGAGGCGGAGGAGATTGGAGAGACACTAAATCAATATTTTTCATCAGTATTCACTCTGGAACAGGACACTGTTGCTGATGTGAATATGGAGTCACAAATGATTAGAATGGATGGCCTGGAAATATGCAGGGAAGAGGTTCTGGGAATATTGGAGAGGATGAAAATAGATAAGTCTCCTGGCCCTGATGGCATTTACCCTAGGATCCTATGGGAAGCTAGGGAGGAGATAGCAGAGCCATTGGCCTGGATTTTTATGTCGTCATTGTCAACGGGAATAGTACCAGAGGACTGGAGGATAGCGAATGTGGTCCCCTTGTTCAAGAAAGGGAGTAGGGATAGCCCTAGTAACTATAGGCCAGTGATTCTGACTTCAGTGGTGGGCAAAGTCTTAGAGAGAATGGTAAGGGATAAGATTTATGAACATCGAGATAGGAATAACGTGATCAAGGATAGCCAGCATGGTTTTGTGAAGGGCAGGTCGTGCCTCACAAACCTTATTGAGTTCTTTGAGAAGGTGACTAAGGAAGTGGACGAGGGTAAAGCAGTAGATGTTGTGTATATGGATTTTAGTAAGGCGTTCGATAAGGTTCCCCATGGTAGGCTAATGCTAAAACTACGGAGGTATGGCATTGAGGATACATTAGAGGTTTGGATTAGGAATTGGCTAGCTGGAAGGAGACAGAGGGTAGTAGTTGATGGACTATGTTCACCTTGGAGTGCAGTTACTAGCGGTGTACCACAAGGATCTGTTTTGGGACCATTGCTTTTTGTTATCTTTATAAATGATCTAGAGGAAGGGCTTGAAAGCTGGGTAAGCAAGTTCGCAGATGACACAAAAGTCGGTGGAGTTGTGGATAGTGAGGAAGAAAGTGGTAGGTTACAGCGGGATATAGATAAGTTGCAGAGCTGGGCAGAAATGTGGCAAATGGAATTCAATGTAGCTAAGTGTGAAGTCATTCACTTTGGTAGGAGTAACAAGAAGATGGATTACTGGGCTAATGGTAGGCTACTTGGTAGTGTGGATGAGCAGAGGGATCTTGGTGTCCATGTACACAGATCTCTGAAAGTTGCCACCCAGGTAAATAGTGCTGTGAGGAAGGCATATGGTGTACTGGGCTTTATTGGTAGAGGAATTGAGTTCCGGAGTCCTGAGGTCATGTTGCAACTGTATAAGACTCTGGTGCGGCCTCATCTGGAGTATTGTGTGCAGTTTTGGTCGCCATACTATAGGAAGGATGTGGAGGCATTGGAACGAGTGCAGAGGAGGTTTACCAGGATGTTGCCTGGCATGGTAGGAAAATCTTATGAGGAAAGGCTGAGGCACTTGGGGCTGTTCTCATTGGAGAAGAGAAGGTTTAGGGGAGATTTGATAGAGGTGTATAAGATGATTAGGGGTTTAGATAGGGTCGACACTGAGAACCTTTTACCGCTAATGGAGTCAGGTGTTACTAGGGGACACAGCTTTAAATTAAGGGGTGGTAGGTATAGGACAGATGTTAGGGGTAGATTCTTTACACAGCGGGTTGTGAGTTCATGGAATGCCCTGCCAGTAGCAGTGGTGAACTCTCCTTCTTTATGGTCATTTAAGCGGGCATTGGATAGGCATTTGGAAGTTATTGGGCTAGTGTAGGTTAGGTAGGATTCGGTCGGCGCAACATCGAGGGCCGAAGGGCCTGTACTGCGCTGTATCTTTCTATGTTCTATGAGTTGTTAACTTCTTGTCCGACTTGTCTGATGGTGTAGTCAGCTAACGTACTCATCAGACATTTGAAAAAGTATCGAAAACAACCGTGTTTCCACCCCTTCCCCCCTTCACAGGTTTCAGCACGGACCAGCTTGAAGGTGCAAATGGACAATTGGGTCAATTTTCAGCTGACAAGAAAAGACATGTTCTTTTGGGATTTCAAATAGCAGATTGAATGCTGGTTTTCCATTTAGAGTCATAAAGATTTAGAGGCAGAAAAAAAGCCTATCGTGACAGTGTTTCCCACAAGTAAATATCTATATATTCAAAAGCAAAATTAGATATTGCTGGGGCAACTCAACAGGTCTAGCAGCATCTCCGGAGAGAAAAACAAACTTAATGATTGAGTCTGGTCAAACCGTTTCATCGTTTTATCTCAAGTAATTGCAATCTTATTTTGCAGAATCCTGAACATGCTCCATATTAAAAATACCTTGCATATTCTCTAAACCTCCCACACCTTAGATTAACTCTACGCCCACGCTCATTGGATATTTCACCAATAGGAAAAGTTCCTTGCTGGCTATACTATTTATGCCATTCGTGATTTCATGCTTTCGACTTCTGCAGATGCAATCTCATACTGACGCAGGGCTGAAACATACTAATTTTGCTTGTTTATTGTACCTATTTGTCTTGTTGCTTTCCAAAATGCGGTATCAATATTTGAAATTAAAGTAAAATTATAGTCAACAATTCTGCTCACAAAAAATCTTCTTTGAAGGCACGGTGGCACAGTGGTTGGCACTGCTGCGTCACATTGCCAGAGACCCGAGTTCAATTCCCGCCTCAGGCGACTGCCTGTGTGGAGTTTGCACGTTCTCCCCATGTCTGCGTGGGTTTCCTCCGGGTGCTCCGGTTTCCTCCCACAGTTCAAAGATGTGCGGGTCAGGTGAATTGGCCATGCTAAATTGCCCGTAGTGTTAGGTAAGGGGTAAATGTAGGGGTATGGGTGGGTTGCGCTTCGGCGGGTCGGTGTGGACTTGTTGGGCCGAAGGGCCTGTTTCCACACTGTAACTAATCTAATCTAATTTCTATGATTTATCTCTGGTATGAGAAAAACAACCTTGGCTGTACTTCAGGACAAGAAAAGCACTTATACATGTTGGGTGAGTGGAGCCTTTTGAGACGACACTCAATGCACTGGACAATGATGAATGTTTGTTGGCTGAATCGCAGTAATCCTGTTAAATTCAAATTCTGACATGTGACTTAGTTTAGGTCTTTCTGGCTGCAGAATGACCTTTTCATTCGATTTCTGATTCCAGACATTTTCGGCTGGTGCAGCTGGTCCACAACAAACTGTCATTCGAAAACTTGTCAAAGCAATGAATCAATTCGTGGGTGGCACGGTGGCACAGTGGTTAGCATTGCTGCCTCACAGCGCCTGACACCTGGGTTCAATTCCCGACTCAGGCGACAGACTGTGTGGAGTTTGCACGTTCTCCCCATGTCTGCTTGGGTTTCCTCCCACAGTCCATAGATGTGCGGGTCAGGTGAATTGGCCATGCTAAATTGCCCGTAGGTAAGGAGTAAATGTAGGGGTATGGGTGGGTTGCGCTTCGGCGGGTCGGTGTGGACTTGTTGGGCCGAAGAGCCTGTTTCCACACTGTAAGTAATCTAATCTAATTATTTCCCTCTGCTGCAGAACGGTTGAGTGGAAGGTTCTACGTTGAGTATTGATGGAATTCTGTGAAGAATTCCCAGTTGCTCAAAAACTTCAAATCTGGTCGAGTTATTTTCTGAGAAGCAGTTTCAGTTTTCGTTGGAAAGTGCAACAAACGACATTTAGATTCATGCATTGTGCGTCTCGTTTTATTTTCTGAACACAAACATAAAGCTGCAAACTTCTTACAAATGTCTTTTGTTGTTTGAATGAAACGTGGAACTCTGGAGAGGAGCTGTTTTTGTCTGGGATTTTACTGTGAATAGAGATGGGAAATGAATCCATGCTTTTAGAAAATCATCATTTCCAAAATTAAATTGATTTCTGCAAATATCTCAAGGAATAATTGATTGGTGTTTCACATTTCTCATCAATTGTTGCTCTGCAAAATGCAGGTATTTTGCTGTTTAACAAACATTGTGTCAAATATATTCAAACACACAGCAGAAACATCCATTGCATGCATACAGTTGCCAACACATCCACAAATCCCTCTCTTTTAAGGTAGTACTATGTTTTAGCCAACACCCCTGAACCAGGAGGCGCAATTGGCAGAAAGTGAGGACTGCAGATGCGGGAGATCACAGCTGAAAAATGTGTTGCTGGAAAAGTGCAGCAGGTCGGGCAACATCAAAGGAGCAGGAGAATCAACATTTCGGGTCTAAGCCCTTTTTCACGAATGAGGAGGTTGTGCCAAGCAGGCTAAGGTAAAAGGTAGCGAGGAGGGACTTGGGGCAGGGGCGCTGGGCATGCGATAGGTGGAAGGAGGTTAAGGTGCGGGTGATAGGCAAGAGAGGGGTTGGGCGCGGAGAGGTCGGGAAGAAGATTGCGGGTCAAGAAGGCGGTGCTGAGTCCGAGGGTTGGGACTGAGAAAAGCTGGGGGGAGGGGAAATGAGGAAGGTGGAGAAATCTGCATTCATCCCTTGTCGTTGGAGGTTCCTAAGTGGAAGATGAGGCGCTCTTCCTCCAGGCATCGTGTTGCCATGGTTTGGCGATGGAGGAGGCCAAGGATCTGCATGTCCTTGGCGGGGTGGAAGGGGGAGTTAAAGTTTTCAGCCAAGGGGCGGTTGGGTTGGTTGGTGCGGGTGTCCCAGAGGTGTTCTCTGAAATGTTCCACAAGTAGGCGGCCTGTCTCCCCATGTATAGGAGGCCACATCTGGTGCAGCGGAAGCAGGAAATGATGTGTGTGGAGGTGCAGGTGAATTTGTGACGGATATGGAAGAATCCCTTGGGGCCTTGAATGGAAGTGAGGGGGGAGGTGTGGGCGCAAGTTTTGCATTTCTTGTGGTTACAGGGGAAGGTGCCGGGAGTGGAGGTTGGGTTGGTGGGGGACCTGACGAGGGTGTCGCGGAGGGAGTGGTCTTTCTGGAACGCTGATAGGGGAGGAGAGGGAAATATATCCTTGGTGATGTGGTCTGTTTGGAGGTGGTGTTGAGTCAGTCGTCCGAGATAGAAATGGAGATGTCTAGGAAGGGGAGGGAAGAGTCTGTGACAGTCCAGGTAAATTTGAGGTCGGGGTTGAAGGTGTTAGTAAAGTGGATGAACTGTTCAACCTCCTCGTGGGAGCACGAGGTAGCGCTAATACTATCGTTGATGTAGCGGAGGAAAAGGTGGCCCCACCCCCCATCCACGCCTGGAGGAAGAGCGCCTCACCTTCCGCTTAGTAACCCTCCAACCACAAGGGATGAATGCAGTTTTCTCCACCTTCCTCATGGGTGATGTGTATGGACAGGAATCTGCAGGGCTTGGGGTGTGGGCGGTGTTGGATGGTGTTTGGGAAGCGGGCGGGGAGCGGTGTTTTACGGGATTGGGGTGTGTAAAGGGCGGTGTTGGGTGTGCGGGTGGTGGTGTTGGACAGGATTGCGTGGCGGTAATGGACGGGGTTGGTGCAGGAGGGGGATGGAGTTGGTTGAGATTGTGAGTGGGATAGGGACATTGTCAGATGCGATTGGGGCCAGAGAGGTGCAGTGTTGTCAGCGGACGGGGGCTCACGCACGCTGTGCTGCTGCCTTATCTCCTGAAAGGGATGCCGACTTAACAGAAAAGTTCCAAGCCCCAGAGGAAAGTCATTGAATGGATTCACTGAATAATCAGTTATCCAATGAAATAGTGCCCGCCCATCTCATTCGCATAATCGAAGATACTCTGTATATAATATTATCTTCTCTAGTTCACCTTCCCGCAAATAACACATAAACCTGCATGTTATGACTTTTCAAGTGTTCTCGCGAGTTCTTAATGCTTCCCACCTCAACCACCTTACCAAGTATTGCATCATACTCTGAATGAAAATACTTTATATAAAATTTCCTCCAAAGCTCCTGCCTTTCTCTTGAAAAAAATAATTCGACTGCTTTTTGCTAACATTCAACGAAGGGGAATAAGTAGTTTCTCGTTTTGCTGACCATGCTTCTTGCATTATAATTGTGTTATCTCTATCAGCAACACAACTCCCCTCACACCACCTTCTCTGCACCATCGAAAATAACCAGACCTGAACCAATCTTTCTTCATGCTGAAAGGCTCCCGGTTAGATGGCATCGTTGTGAATCTCTTTGCATCCCTCCAGAATAATCACGTTCTTCAATCTTGTCGTGCACACAGTAGTCTAGCTAAAGCGTAAATAAAAGTCTCTGTACACCTCCACTTACCTGTTCTTATAATTTATGCCTCGACTGAAGGAAGCAAACCTGCCATATTGTTTCTTAGGAAACCATTAACTTGCCCTGCACTTTCATAGTCTCCGTATTCTGTTGAATTTCTTAATGTCTTACTGTACTTTAAGTTCTCCCTTGTCATTTTTTTTTCCAAAGTGCAGTATTTGGCCTTTGTCGAGGCCAGACCACTCAAAATATTTTTCAACAGACAGCCCCAGAACATAGCATTGCAATTTGCTTCGGAAAGTGCACAGTGAAATTTACCCGGAGTAAGATAGTTAGGTTGACTACTAGATTTTAAAACAGACAAAAAATTCACACAATTGCACTATGAAGCACAACGAACAGTATAAAAATCCCTGCAGAAGTCAACCTATCCAACTAGACTTAATTATGTTGTTCAGAAGATACACAACAGTCCCAATAAGCAAACTCCCTTTAAAACTAGTATAAATGTTTGAAGGTTGAAGTTGAAGCGCAGAAAAGAGAGAGAGAGAGTTCCCACACAGCTCCTTGTTGAACTTTCCACTTCAAGGCTGAACTGAAACTGTTCAGCTCAGTTCAGCTAAAAATCTGACCACACTCCTTTCATTATACAGGTCACTTCTTAAACATAAACACATTGGTCTGAAGTCTCATCTGTTTGCATATAAACACAAGGCCTCTCAAATTTTTTTTTCACCTCAATACCAAACCAGACTGATCAGAGACTGTCCTGGGTTATGGCCCCGAAGAAAAATAAAACTCAAGTCCAGAGTCTCCTTGAGCCAAGGAAGGGCTTTTAGAAACAAATGAATGGACTAGCTTTGAGACATCTTTCAGTCACTCGCTCATTTAACAGATTGCGAGACGAGGTGGGCGTTGTTGGGTATTTGGTTTTAATGAGCAGAGGTGTTCGATCACCATCTCATAACCCTGTCAAACTGGTCAAGTGACTTCGTTTCTTGGAAAGGAATTTATCTGAATGGAGCACCTGACATAAACCCTGAACAACAAACAGCAAAGGTGAACAGAAGTTTGTGAGCACCTCAATGCACCCCCTGAAATTGACATAACTGCACTGAGGCTGTTATCCCGTCACCAATTCATCCTTTATATTCTGATGCACAGTACGTTGGTTGTGGCCAGCCAGATCGGAGTCACAGAGTCAGAGATGTATTACGCATAAACATTTCCTTTGGTCCAATTCGTCCATTCCGACCAGATATGCGTACCCGATTTTGTCCCGTGTGTGTGTTTGCGTTTATTAGTGCAAAATAGAAACAAGCAGTTAACATGAACTTAATGAAAGAAACAGCCATTAACAGGGGAAAGGGGCACCAAGGCCCAGATCCCAAATCTCGTTCAACCAGTTTTCTGAGAAATGAGAACTGAACCCAAATCCCACTTCTAGTCATCGCAAAATTAACAGTAACAGATACTTACATGACAGTCCAATACATTGATAAACAGTGCATAGAATACAGACCACTCACACCACACAACGCCCCCCACCCAGCAATCCAGCAAGCCACCAGTCCCTCCAAGCTTCTGACCACACTAAGGTAGCCTGCACCGAAGCCCTTCCAACTCTCGTTCCACCCCATGCCTTCTCTGGCTCTCGGTCTACGCTGGCACAGCTTCTGGCCACTTCTTGTTCAGCTTGGCCTGTTTCCCCAACACACCAGGACGGCAGTGAACACGACGACCTACCCTCCTTTTGGCTTCCCTAACTGTCCCTCTGCACCTTCCAGCCCCGTCTCAAACAACCTGCCTTTGTACCTTCCCGGCCAGACAGCGCTGAGTATGGTCTACTCACCATCTGGTTCTTGTTCTGCCCCTACATAGCATTTGGTTCCCGCCCACCCCGATGCACCAACCAGCGTAGCGACAACCCTAGAACACCGTCTCCTTCCATGGAACGATTGTGCACAGGGCAGTCCACAAGCCTTCTGGATCTTTCCACCCCTATGTGGATTCTGGCTCTCGGCCACTCTGAAACACTTTCCAATCACATATTATGACAGTCCATCCTGGGAATGGCTTCTGTGGATGACAGCCTTCAGAACAACCTACCCACTTGCCGACTCTCGGGCCAGCCTACCCAACTTCCAGTACTCAGAATGGCCAAAGGACCGTCCGGCTCACGAATGGACAGCTTTTCTGACGACCTATGTGCCTCACAACTCAGAGTAAGGCATGCCAGAAACGGGAAAACGCAAGGCAGTGCAGGTAATAAATCTGAAAAGCAACAAGACAGAGTCAATTACCAACAGCAGAGTTCCTTCTGGTACGCACAAAATCACATAAATAAGATGCAGAGCTGTGCTGAGAAGTGGCAAACGTAGTTTAATGCTGAAAAGTGTGAGGTGATTCACTTTGGAAGAGGAACAGGAATACAGGGTATTGGGCTAATGGTAAGATTCTTGGTAGTGCAGATGAGCAGATTGAGCTGTCCCTGTATATAGATGAATGAAAGCTGCCAACCAGTTCGATATTTGTGGTATGAAGGCATACAGTATTTTGGCTTTAATTGGTAGAGGGGTGGTTTTTTGGGATTCACGTGGTCAAGCTGCAGTCGCACAAACCTCTGCGGCAGACACACAGTTTGTGCACAGTTCTGTTCACCGCATTCTCGGAAGGATGTGTAAACTTTGTAAAGGATGCTGAGGAGATTTACAAGAATATTGCCTTGTATGAAGGGAAGGTCTTATTAGGAATGGTTGAAGATTCGTGGCTGTTTTCGTTAGAGAGAAGAGGGTTGAAAGATGACTTAATTGAGACATGTAACATGATCAGAATTAGGTGAGGTGGACAGTGAGAGTCTTTTTCTTCGGATAGTGAGAGCTAGTACGAGGGGAAACAGCTTTAAATTGAGATTTGATAGATATATGACACATGCCAGAGGTAGTTTCTTTACTTAAAGAGTATTAGGGGCATGGAATTCCCCGTCTGCAAAAGTAGTAGACTTGCTACATTTAAGCTGAAAACGTGTTGCTGAAAAAGCGCAGCAGGCCAGGCAGCATCCAGGGAACAGGAGATTCGACGTTTTGGGCACAAGCCCTTCTTCAGGAAAGAATGGCTTATTTAAGGGCTACATTTAAGGCAATCTAAAGGCTCATTGGATAAACATATGGATGCTGCTGAAAATGTGTTGCTGGTTAAAGCACAGCAGGTTAGGCAGCATCTCAGGAATAGGGAATTCGACGTTTCGAGCATAAGCCCTTCATCAGGAAACATATGGATGAAATAGATGAGTGTAGGATGGATAGCGTTCATATTGGTTTCACAGGTCCTCTTAACATCGAGGGCTGAAGGGCCAGCAGTGCGCTGTCACATTTTATGTTCTATTACCATAAACAGTTATCTTCAGAATGCAGAGGCCATTCTCAGGAAGAGTATCCACTCCAGTATACAGAGTCCCATGCCAGAAAAAGAGTTGATAACCGAGGGTAGATTCCACTCCAGTCTTCAGAATCCACTCCTGTAGGCAGCAAGTCCACACCCCCCAGCACATACACAGATATTCATTCTCCATAGAGGCTAGGTCCATCCACAGATGACCAGGCCTACTCATAATAATAAGTTCATTATAAAAGGTGCAGTTAACTAACAGATGATGTTCCACTCCAACAGGCAGAGTCCACTTCAACAGTTAGAGTCCACTCCAACACGCAGAACATGCTCACCTCCCAGCAAACAGACACGTATTCAGTCTTTACAGAGGCCTGGTCTACCCACAAAGGGCAAAGCCTACCCAACATGGGCATAAATTATCTAAAAACGTGAATCATCTCACAGACCATCAGTCCAATCACCAAAAACGTGAAAACACATTCTTTTAAAAAAAACATCGGAATGCACGGGCACAAAATCAGTATGACTCTTTTCTCTACGTTAAAAAAAATGCAAAATGCAGGCTGTAACCCCAAATAAACAACAGTTCCCTAATGAGAACTGAAGTACATCTGTCGCACACCGACTGTGTAGATCAGACAACTTAAAAATCAGTCCTCAATCACAAAGGGATACCAATTAGCAAACTGGCTGTGTGGACCGGCCAGATTAGGAATCAAGTTTCCCCAAAGTGATGCAGAAACAAGTAACATTTGTACACACTGACTGTGGCGGCCAGACCGCAGTCAGTCCCCTGAACCGAGAAGATTCTGAATTACCTGTGATTTTTATTTGATTAACAAATTACAAACACATAATAATGAGCAGCAGTTTATACAAAACGGCAATTTACAGGGGAAAGGGGCAGCACAGGCTGCCACTCAAACCCCACTGCATAACCAATTCACAGGGAAAAGAGGAAGGACCTCAAACACCACCTTACTATATAAAAAAAAGGGAAACAGTAAATACAATCACACACAGACCGTCCGATAATCCGAACAGTGAACAACAAGCCATCACTCTGACCTTCTGGCCACTCAAAGGCAGCCCCGCCCCATGCTCCTTCAGGCTGTCAGTCCGCCCTGCTGAATACTCCCAGCCAACGCTAGGACAGCCCATCTTGTTTCCCCACCCTAGATCCCAGGACAATGGCGATTAGGACGGCCTTGCCAACTTCTGGATTCACCAACTACATTCTCACAGCTTACGGTCAACTCAACAGCAGCCCGCCCAAGTACGTTCCGAGGTGACAGAACTGAGGCTGCCTAACCATCTTATGGCGCTCAGTCTACCCCTATGTACCATCGGCCTCTCGCCCAATCTGACGTGACATCCAGAATATTGTCTGCCCTGACACACCTTCCAGTGACCTCGAGGACAGCCTGTCACCTTCACTGGGATGACAGCTTTCAGGACTGCCCACAAGCCTTTTGGATCTCAACCGTCCCGAAGTGCCTTCTGGCCCTCGTCCGCTTTAATGCACCTTCCTGCTATCTCTAGGATAGACCATTCTGATTGTCCCTTCTCAGGACGACAGTGCTCAGAACGGCCTACCCACCTTCCAGCCACCGGAGTGAATGACATCGGGCCGGCCCACATATTTTCCCGCCATTGGCGTGGTCTACCAAATGTCCAGTTCTCAAGATGATATCTTTCGGGACGACCCTGGCTCACAGTGAGACCTGCTAGACCCAGGGGCACACAACACAATGCTGGTGATAAACCCAACAAGTAACAAGACAGAGTCACTTATCGACAAGACAGGGTCGCTTCTGGTACAGAGAGTCCATTGCAATGAACAATTGTCTTCAGATTGCAGAATACATTCCCAGGAACAGGGTCCACCTCAGTATGCAGAATACATTGTCAGGGATAGAGTCCACAACCAAAAGCAGAATCCACTCCATTATGTGGCGTCCACCCCTGAAGGCAGCATAAGCAAACCCAACAGCACGCACACACGGGTGTTCAATCTCCATAGAGGCCTTATCTATCCACAGAAAACCAGGTGCACTCACAGGAATACGGTTCATTGTAAAAAGTGCAGTTAACTTACAGGGGATGATCAACTGCAACAGGCAGAGTCCACTCTAGATGCAGCAAACACTCAATTCCCATCACGCGTGCGAGCGCGCGCGCACACGCACACACTCACACACACACACACAGACACAGTTCACTTACCCATAGAGGACCAGTTCATCTAGAAAGGACAATCGTCTCACAGGGCCTCTGTTCATGCAACAGAAAAGTAAAAACACAAGCAAGAAAAAAGCCAAAGTGCAAGGGCTAGGCCCTGTTACAAAAACAGCAGCGTCCTTTTTCCCAAAATGAGAGAAACGAGTTATATACAGGTTGTAACCAGCCAGTGAAAAAAAATAAGTTTCCTAATGAGACTGAAATACACCTGTAACACATTGAGTATGTAACTCAGCCAGTTTGAGAATCTGTCCACAATAAAAAATAGAATACCCGATTAACAAACTATTCGTGTCGACCAGCCAGCTCGGGAATCAGGTTTTCACCAAAACATCACAGGAACCAACAGCAGCAGTACACATTGACTATGGGCAGTCAGCTCAGAGTAATTTCCCTAAACTGAGGAATTCCCTATACACAGACATACTTTTGTTTACGCAAACAGTACAGTTTACAAACAATTAACAGTAACATCTGTATACAGAGAAACAGCAATTGATAAGAGACATGAGCAGCAAAGCCAGGCCTCAAATCAACCGTTTCATTAGTTTTCAGGAAAATGAGGACAGGCCTCAAATCGCACTTTCAATTATCACAGATGTAGCAGTATCAAATACATACAAAACAGGCCAAATTGATTTATTCCTGATGAAGGGCTTATGCTCGAAACGTCGAATTCTCTATTCCTGAGATGCTGCCTAACCTGCTGTGCTTTGACCAGCAACACATTTGCAAATTGATAGGAAACATTGCACAGAACACAGAAACAGACAGCAACCCACCAAGACGCCCTTCCTTCCCAATCTTCTGCCGACTCAAAGGCAACCACCCTATTCCCCTTTTGGGTCTCGGTGTGGCCTGACACATCTCCCAGACCCTGCTAGGACAACGCGTCCTATTTCCCCAAAAAACGCACCCAAGGCTGCTTACCCACCTTCCAGCTTCCCAAGCTACACTCTCGCACCTTCCTGCCAAATCTAGGACAGCTCGCCTCGGTACCTACCCGAGGTGACAGAGCTGAGGATAGCCTGCCCGCTTTCCACCTCCCAGTCTGCCCCTACATGCCATCTGGCTCTTGCATACATCGACGCGCCATTCGGTCTGTGGGACTGACTTGACACAACTTTCAGCCACCTCTAGGAGAGCCCGTCCCACTTCCTGGGACGACGGTGCACAGGGCAGCCACAAGCCTCCTGGATCTCAGCCGGCCCCTATGGAACATCTGGCGCTCGGCCTGCCTGGCACATCTCCAGTCACTTCTAGGGCAACCTGTCCCGATTACCTCTTCTCACAACGACATCACTCAGCACAGCTTAACCACCTTCTGGAAATCCGGGTGATCGGCATCGGGATGGCCAACCAGCCTTCTAGCCTTCAGAGCAGTCTATCCAACGTAACGTACAGAGTGTTGTCTGCCACCATCCAGCTCTTTGGGTGACATCTTTTGGGACGAACTATGAACCTCCCAGCTCACAGTGAGCCTTGCCAGACCCAGGGACAGTGCAGGTAATAAACCTAACAAGCAATAGGAAAGAGTCAAATAGGAACGAACAGACTTCTTTCAGGTGCAGAGAATCTATTCCAGTAAATAGTTCTCTTCAAAATGAAGAGCCCATTATTAGGAATAGAGTCCACACCAGGATGCAGAATGACACAGTCCACTCGGATATGCAGAGTCCACCTCTGAAGGCAGCAAATGTACATTCAACAAACACACAGCAGTGTTCAGTCTCAATTGAGGCCCGGTTTAAATACAAAAGTACAGACCCACTCAAGGAACACAGTACATTGTGAAGGTGGAGTTAATTCATAAAGGTTTGGTCGACACACAAAGACAGAGTCCACTCGCGAAGGCAGAGTCCACTCCAGAACTGCAAGACACAGCAAATGCTCACCTCCCCAAACACATGGAGGTGTTCAGTATTTACAGAGGCTGAGTCCACTGACAAAGGACAAGGCCTACTTACACAAACAGCACATCTGGAAAGGTGCATCTTCTCACAGGGGCACAACACAATCAGCAAAAAAAGTGAAAACAGATACACAAACAGGAAGAAAAACAGAGTGCAAGGGCTAAGCCCGATCCCAAAATCAGCGCAGACCTTTTCTCAAGATAAAGGAAAAGAATAACACAAAGGCTACAACTAGCCAGTGAAACAGCAGTTCCCTAATGAGAACTGAATTACATCTGCCACACATTGACTGTGAAGATCATCCAGCTCAGAAATCAGTCCTCGACAATAATAATAATAAAAAATGAATTCCAGTGAACAAACTGACTATGTAAACCAGCCAGTTCAGGAATTAGGTAACCGCCCCCCATTCCCCCCACCCCCACCCTCAACAAATAGAAACCAACAGCAGCAGTACACACTCGCTGTGTGGCCAGCCAGCTTGGAGCCAGTCGCCTGCAGTGAGGAGATTGTGACTCCCCCGTTTTTACTTGTTTGTTTTTCTTTGTACTTTTATTTCTCCTGAACACAGCTCAATATAAAGGGAAAAACAAGGACAAGAAAAGAATGAAGAAAATCAAAAGAATAAATATCTTCCCTGGAAAAGGGGAAAGAGAAAAACTCCTGTCCTCAAAACCAACAGAAGAAGGAACACACTGATTGTGGCTCAGCCAGTGCAGAGGCATTACCCTAAACTGAGGAGATGCTGTATATTCTGCTATTTTTTCTCTCCCACACTATTGCTGAACAACGGAAGTGCTGACAAAGACACACTAGCAGACAGCAGGTGTACAAATCTTTATTCAATTTCCACCACAAGAAAGAAAGAAAATACCAAAGTGACCAGTGACAAGCAGTAACCTTCTCATCAAATGAATATGCTGCAAGATCAAAGAAAGTGAAGGGGAAAGGCGAAGTTAAAGTAAAATACAGTAGGAGGGGGAAATAAAACATTCCTTTCCCAGTGGTGCCAACCTCTTCCTCAAAATCCCGACGATGTTGGTAGGCACCACGAGGTCCTTCTCCAGGGACACCCTGACTCGAACGTAAACATGAAATAGGAGCAGACAATCAGCCATAAGGACCCCCTCCACGGCCCGCTGCCTGAACCTGCTTATGGCCATTTTGTCCAGGCCCAAGAGCAGACCCACAAGGAGGTGCTGTGACATACCCTCCACCCTTCTGAAAGAAGCATCCTTCCCATCAAAGGGAAATACTGCGTGATCCAAAAAGTGAAGTGGAGGGCAGGGATTAAACCAAAATAGAATTGGAGGGAGAAGTAAGACATTCCACTCCCTGTAGTGCCCACCTCTCCCTGAAAGATCAGAAGTGTGGGGCAGAAGTGCAACCAAAAGCAGAGGAGACTTTTAAAAAAAAAATCAAAAAGAGAGTGCAAACACTCACACCCAATATATACATGGTCCATGGATTCTGCAGCATCACAGAACAAGCAAATGAGCTGGGAGTTCTTCAACCACCGAAAACTGCGGTTGCACTGGACTACTGTGTGCAGCACTCGCCAGCACAGATCTCCGAGAGAAAGAGGGTGGACTCCTATGTAAAGAGACCTCCAATGCGGATCCCCACCACACAGCGGCAAATGGGTAGGCCCATTGTCCCAGTGGTGAATGAGGGGAAGGAAGTGGATGGTGGGCATCAAAGGTCGATGAAGGGACGACCCCTTTACATCTCTGAAGGGCTAAGATCTAAAACTCCAGACGCAGCTCAGGTTGTGGGTCACAGGTTCCCAGGGGAATTACAGGACATTGGGGTCAATGTGAATTTCTGTCCGGGTGGGAATGTCCGCAGACAAGATTCCACCATTTACCTCAGCATCCTCCAGGTGGTGCACTATGTTGGATCTGAGCCCTACCATTTTAAGGCATCGACTGGCAGTGGCCAAGAAACAAAAGTCTACTGCTGCCCTGATCTCTGCCTATATATATTTTTTCATTCTCGTTGCCCCACACTACCAACTAACAGCTGCAGTGCTTACATATTCCCCTGCACGCACGTTGTGTGTGTGCAGGTATGGGACACAGTGTAAGGTGCAGACTTACTTATTCAATGCCCATCATCAAGAAGAAAGGACACACTGGGGTGGCCGTGACAAGCAGCATCCTTCCCATCAAAGGGAAATACTGCGTGATCCAAAAATTGAAGTGGAGGGCAGGGATTAAACCAAAATAGAGTTGGAGGGAGAAATAAGACATTCCACTCCCTGCAGTGTCCACCTCTCCCTGAACAGCTGAAGGGTGTTGTCCAACACTGCGTGCTCCTTCTCCAGAGGCACTCGAGCTCGGTCATCCCAGCGTAAGAGGGGCAGGCAATTGGCCATGATGACCCCCCTTCACGGCCCGCTGTCTGGAACTGTTTATGGTCAGTGTGGCCAGGCCCAGGAACAGTCCCACGTGTACATCCTCTGACCCACCTTCCCCCCTCCGCACAGGTGCACACAGATCAGCAGCATTGGACTGAAGCACAGCTAAAGACAGAGGAGAAGGTTTTCTAGAAAACTAGAAAGGTAGTGCAAACGGTAAAACCCCATATATGCATGGTCCACGGACTCCACAGCACCACAGAACCGCAGTTCGGCTGGGCGTCCGTGAACCACCACAATCTGCAGTTACGGGGCATGCTGCGTGCAGCACCTTCCACCTCAGATCCCCGAGACAAAGTGGTAGAACGTCTGCGTAGAGAGTCCTCAACTGGGCCGTGTTTCATCCTGTTGAAAATGGGCAAGTTCAGGCATATCCAGGTGGTGAATGAGGGAAAGGATGCGGATGGTGTGCAGCATCAGTCTGTACAGGGCACGCCATGATACATCCCAGAAGGGGACAAAACTAAAACTCCGGAGGTGGTTCAGGTTGTGGGGCAAAGGTTCCCGCGGGAAGTACGGGACCTTGGGATAATGTGAAATTCCATCTGGGCAGGGGTAAGTTCAGATGGGATTGCACTGCATCTTGAGCAGCCTCCAACTGTTGCACGATGTTAGATCTGAATACTGCCATTTTAAGGTGTTGAAAGGCACTGGCCACGAACCAGACGTCTACTGCTGCCATTCTTGCTGTATCCTGCGGCAGCATCCAGGACAATTCCCCGCCACCCAGCACATCACCGACCCTGGACAACCTGGCTGCATAGCCCTCCCTTCCAACAGCTATTCAAATCGGTGAGTGGGGGAGTGCAGTTTTCCTGCCAGATGGTATGCGTGACACGATTCTACCACGTTCCAGAAAGGGGTTGAGGTCCTGGTAAAAGACCAGATGCAGCCTGAGAGTTGTGTCCAGACCATCACGGTCAATATACAAGTGCTGCATGTCGTAGTTGAGGTTATGCATCTGGCAGAAAGAAAAATATGTCACCAGGGCGCACTACCTAGGGGGAGGTTCAAATTGAAAGCATAATTGCAAGGTCTGAAGATGGAAAGTCACAACGTGTGTTCACATCCACATCAACGAGTGACAATGCTCCTCAATGGGGAGACTCAGAACGTATGCTGCGACCCGTTTTATCCCAGAAGGAGTAAACCAACGATGTTAGCGACAAACCCAGGACGAGCGATCAAAGGGACCAGTTGATACCAGTCTATGGGCCACCAGCTGGTTTATGACCAGCACTCAACTGCTGTACGAAAGGTCTCAGAGCAGTCCAGTCCAGCAGCGTGGGTGAGCCGAGACCTTGGCCTCCAGCTCCTACTAATTTGACGGTCAGAATTCCTCAACCAGTCTGATGTAGAACACCAGATAGAGGAGATGGGTGATACCTAACTGAACCCCTATAACTCCCCTAGCAGAGACTCAACTGCCGCGACCGACCAGCAGTCTGGAACATTTGGCCCACTTCATCCTGGTGGAAGATGCTGCCGAGTACACCGCTTGGCACTTGCATATTCTCGCCAGGTCAACTGGGTCGTTGAACGTGAGAGCACATCGTCGGCGTAAGCCAAGCATTCCTGATTGGCCGAGGTCAACAATCCCAATCGCGGATCTCTTCACCAACGAGATCCACCTCGTTCCCAACACTACAAGAGCATCAAGGGTTCGTTCAAAAAACTTGTGAGCGTTCTCACAGGAGCATCAAACAGCAGCTTGACACCGTCATGTACACAGAGTGAGAAAATTCACAGTCGTGGTGATGGTGAAGTGGTATACCTGTGGGTTCTTTGTGATTTGTAAAAAATAAACTCTGAACACTACGTAATGTCACGCCATTAAGTAAACAATTAGCAAATAAACTGCCAGTTAATATACTGTATTGCTTGCTATCAACTGATAAATCTGTTCTTGACCAGGGTGAACATAACTTGAAGGAAGGACTGAGAATTGCACGTGTGCAGTATATGCTTTGCGTAGGAACATTAACAGTTACCACCAGGAGTGGCTCAGCACCTCCATGAATCGTCGAGGTGATCGAGTTTTCAAGGAGGGCGCTCCCAGGCTCTGCCTTCAGCAGCTAATTATCAGGAGGAAGAATATATTGACATCATCCACTCCAGCTTCACTGCTCCGAACACATTTGCCAATCACATTATCTGCAATGTTCTTAGTTGAGAATACCTTACATTATGTTGTGCAGCATTATCATCATGTTAAAAGGGTTGTTCTATGAAATACCTTCCAACTCACGAATGCGTATCCATGAGGCGCAGTGGACGGTCAGGTGCATACAGCAATGTACATCTTCCAGTGGATCACACAACAGGACAGAAGACAGCCTCCAGTCAATCCAATGTATTCTGCGTGGTATCAAGAAACGTTTGACACATTGGAAAATCTAATCGAGCTGATTTTCTGTCACCAGCTGCAGTACTTACCAAACTGTTTCAGGACAGCTACAACACTGAAACGACCCAGCAATGTGGAAAAGTGACCAGGTAAGCCATTTAATCTACTTGGCAGGGAAGGTCCATCTTAGTCATTCACATTACCACCCCACACCCAACGTCCCACCCCAACCCCTAGTGTACGTCGATCATCAGTACAGTGATGGAAAATATGAGAAACAGAGTTGCATGTGTTCACCTAATCCAAAATTAACCCGTTCTCCGCCTCCCAAGTTAGGTTCAGCAAGGTCCACTCCGCGTTTAATTATATCGCGGCCTTGATTCTAACATGGACCGCAGAACTGAATGTTAGAGGTGTGTTAACAGTAACTTCAACTCAAATCAAAGTTTCATTTGATTGAAGGCAGCAGTGAGGAGCCCTTCAAAGCAGTATTGAATGGGAATAGCAGGGTGAATTCTACGTTGGCTGGAGCCATATTTAACACAAAGCAATATGCCTGTGACTGTTGCATGTCAAGTTTTGCAGCTCATGAACATCGTTCCAGGTGTTCCTTAGGGTAATGTCCTGTTCCCAAATATCGGTAACTGCTTCATAAATGCCCATATTCCATCATAAAGTCAGAGATTAGGATGGTTGTAATGGCTTCACGGTGTTAAGCTGAATTCGTGATGCACCAGGTACTGAGGTTCTCCATCCCCAAATGCAGAAAAATGCAGATAACAAGCAAGCTTCAAGTGAAAAGTGGCAAGTTAACGTTTGGTCCAACTCAACTACCAGGTAATATCCACATTTGAAAAGAGTAAATCACAACATAGGTCTTTGAAATTTGAATGTGATCCTAAGGCTGAAAGCATGTTTATCAGCATCCTGGGAAGTACTATTTTCCAAAAATATAAACACCTGGATTAGCGATATAAATCGCAACTTACAACAGCAGGTGAGGCTAGGAATCCTGCAGCGACTAAATCATTTGCTGACTCCCGAAAGCATGCCCGTCACCCTCAAGGTACAAGTGAGAATTTGTTTGAATAATCTCCATTTTCAGAGTGAGAGCAGCTTGAACAAAACTCAAGAGGCTTGACAACATCGATGGCAAGTAGCTCTCTCCGATACCGGATGTAGGATTCAGCGCTCTGTATCATGCTACAATTGTATCTGCTGCAGTTTATCCTTCTAGAGAGTATGGCTGTGAGTTTGGAAGGTGGTCTCCAACGATACTTGGTGACTTGCTTGTTGTAACTGTGTAAGATTGGCGAAGACGCGTGAAAGTATATGATTGCTTGTTGTACCTTACATTGCTCTACAATGCTTGGAAATACTGCATGACATATTATGATATTTTCAAACACATATGATGAACCCTAAATTTTCTAAGCGATTGTAGTTCAATGCTACTATTCCTTAACGAATGAAATAATGAATTAGTCGTGGATTCTTTATATTATTAATGGCATAAAAGCTGAACTGAACTATTATCATGCTTTTTTAAATCAAGCAAACAGTGTAGACTGTAATAATTTCGAATTCCTTACAATACATTACTATATTGATAATCCTTCAAGATCCATTATTAACAATTTAAAATTTAAGTAATTTCTCAAGAAAATGCTAAAAGTAATTGTTATGAAGATGTGGGTGTAGTACGCCATTTGGAGATTAAATGCTGGCAGTATCAGCACCAAGAGTTCTCAATAAGGCACAATGTAAGATGTACTCCGCCTAATGGAGTAGCTAGTTGTCTGGAAATGACAAAATGGATTCGAATTGGCGAATCAGTTTAAATTATGCTACGAGAAATGCAGAATTAGAAACAAGTTTGTAGTGAGCTTATCGACAATCTTAAAAGCCAACGTGTCAATCCGATGATTTGCGGTATAAAGCTGGGGAACAATGAACAATTGGGAGGAGAACTGCCACCAGATCATAAGATGTAGACTGCTAGTCAGAACTCTCAGACAGGTACCTGGCGAGAAAAGGAGTTTGCACAGAGAAAACCCTCAACACGGACTTGAAGAGCCAATCTAACAACGACGATTAAGAGAAGATTCGACCGCTGGTGGGTTTTCAAATTTGAAATTTACTGTGAATCTTAATTGCAAGTTTCATAGGAGTAGTATTGTAAAAAGGGAAGGCAAAAGATAGGTTAAAGAAAGGATATGTAAATATATATTAGTTAATTATTCTCGAATATACTTTCAGAAATAAAATTTAATTTTGCTTTAAATAGATCTTGGCCACTCCAACTTTTGCAGATTACTGCATGAGATAAATACTTTGTGTGCTGCTGGTTTTAAGTTATGCAGGAGTTTTACCCTGTGTTGTAACAGTTTTTGGGTATCCTCTGGGACTTGAACTGCTTTAGAAACATTTGAATAAACTTAAGCGTACACAAAATCCCAGCCGATTTAAACACTTGAACGGTAATGTCTAAGATCTTCAAATAAAACGCAGGTGAGACAATTCGTTTAATTTCGCTGACTTGTGATGCATTAAATTAAAAGTGAGAGAAATGGCTCCGAAAATTGCTAAAGCGGTTCTGGAATTTGAGAACGTTTCTCAAATTTACTAAGAAAGTTTAGAAGGAAAGGAAAAGGCCATACTTTTAGAATGAACAAATAAATTAGCTTTGCGTTAAACCAAGGACAAAACCAAAAATGAAATTTAAGAAAGTTACTCAAACACTTAGGTATGCCAGAGAAACAGGCAAGTGCAGTAGAGGTAGAAAAACGTAAACTACAATTGAGAAAAATGGACTTAGAATATAAAGAAAGAGGGAAAAGGGGGAAAGAAGGGAGAAAGAAAAGGGAAAGAAGGAGAAAAGAAAGAGAAATAGATAGAAGAGAGGATGAGAGAAACAGAGAGAGAGAGAGGAGAGGAGAGAGACGAAAGAGAAAGAGAGAGAGAAAGTACTTGGTTGAACAAAGATAGAAAGAAGAAAACGACAGAGAAAGAGAGCGAGAAGAGAGGGGGGGAAAGAGAAATTTCTTATCTGAGCAAAAAGAGAGAATCGAATTTGAGAAGTTGTGACTTAGTCAACAAAGTCAAGTTCACAGGATGGAGATTAAAAGAGAAGGTATCAATATATATAAATATGTCAAAATTCTGCCACATGTTGATAAAGATGTTGAAGCCTTCTTTATTTCATTTTCTTAAATTAGCTAGGCAGATTGAATGGCCCGAGGATTAATAGTTAATGCTAGTTCAAATTTAACTGATAGCAGAGCTACTGAGGTATTTCCCGCTTTGTCAGATTTGATGTCAAGAGATTATGAAGAGGCTAAACAGGCCATTTTATGGGCTTATGAATTGGTACCAGAAGCATAGACAGTGGTTCAGAAATTCAAACAAGGAACCAGGTCAGACTATGTTGAATTCGAAAGCCTGAATCATAGTCATGTTGTTCAATGGGTACGTGCTTTGAAAATAGATAGGACAATTAAGGTTCTCAGAAAGATTATTCTGCTGGAGGAGTTTAAAAGCTCACTTCCCGAAATCATTAGAATTCACGTGGAGGATCAGAACCTTCCGTAAATTGGAAAGGCAACAGAATTTTCAGGTAAGTACGTGTTGGTGCAGAAGACCAGCTTCCAGCCAGAATTTCATCCTGCGAGGGATAAATGTTGGGAGAAGAGGAGGTCCTGCACGACAAAACCAAGAGTAGAGAACATTGGTAAATGTACCACATCATAGAAAAGAAGCCCAAGAGGGTAGCAAGGCGATGAATGGCGTTTCTAATGTGGTAAAGTGGAGCACATAATGTCCAGTGCTGGTCATTAAAGAAAGGCACTGTGGGAAAAGATGGGGTAAAAGAAGTTAATCCAGTGGCATTAGTGAAGGTAGCCGGAAGAACGAATGAGGCTAAGGTACGAAAATGTTTTTTTTATTGCTCTGGAATGCACAAGGATGTGGTTAACTTTTGCCATACAAGTCATACATGCCAAATGGTGGGCAAGGCGCAGATCGTAATAAACCGAACACCTTTGCGGCCAATTCCTGCATTTGAAGAACCTTTCACGTGAGTTATATTTCATTGTGTAGGTCGCCTCTCGAGATTTCAAAGTAAGAACTAATGCTTGCTAACCATAATGTATGTGTCTACCAGATTTCCAGAGGAAATTCTTCAGTGGAGCATAACGGCAAAAAGTTGGTAGAGTAGTTATTAGTTTTCTCCACAGGGTATGGGCTACCCAAAGAGATTCAGTCGGGAAAAGGGTCAACTTGCACTGCTACGCTGTTTAAGGAGGTTATGGATAGATTAGGTATACAGCACTTTAAATCCAGTAGGCATCACGCTGAATCCCAGGGAGCTTCAGAAAGGTGACATCAGACATTGAAGACTATGTTGAGAGCATTCGGTCAGGACTACCCGAATGATTGGGATGAAGCTATCCCATTCGTATTGTTTGTCATTAGAGATGCGACAAACGAATCTACTGAGTTCACTGTCTTTGAGTTAATAGTCGGGCATGAAGTGAGACGCCCTTAGAAATTAATTAAAGAAGAAATGGACGGCACCAAAGTCGGCGATCTCACGCTTAGATTACGACTCGGAGGTGAGTGAGATACGAAAGCGAGCCGGTGGGTAAGGTAAACAGCACCTGAGGAGGAGAAAGTGCAAAATCAGGCAGGTGACACTTGCATAATTACCCGAGAGGATAACGTGTTAGCATTATTACCAGTGGCAGCATATCCCTTTAAAACCAGGTTTACTGGTCCAGATCAAATTGAGAAAGAGTTGAATCAAGTGAACTATTTCGTCAGCAGGCCAGGCAGAAAGAAAAGTATGGGAAATGTCATGTAAACATGTTGAAATCGTATTAAAGTAGAGAGAAGGAACTGGAGAAACAGGTCTTAGTTACTTCGCTACAGAGTGAGCAATCAAATCCAGATGATGTGAATTTTGATGTATCTCAATATAGATTAAGAAATGAAGAAGTCCTTCAGGAGTGGCATAGGTTAGTAAGCAGTCTGTCTCAGGGGCATAGAACGCAGTAGAAAGATTTTTTTACTGCAGTACAAGGATATATGTAAGAATCAAAATGTGGAGGATGTAAACGTGGGAGATACTGCTCTGATAAAACAACATTGCTATCGGCTTAATCCTTTCAAAGACCAGCAGGTCCAGAAGGAGCAGGAGGCCATGCTTGATGAGAACATCATCGAACCAAGACAGAGCAAGGGGAGTTCGCCGTTTGTCTTAGTTCCCAAGCCGGATGGGGTTCAACGATTCTGCGTGGATTATCCAAAAGTCGGCACCCTTACAAAATCTGATTCAAATCCAAGTCTTAGATTGGAGGACTGTAACGAGGAAGTCGGACAAGTCAATTACATCACCAAGTTAGACTTAATGATTGGTTACTGGCAGGTACATTTATCAGAGTCGGCAAAAGACATTTCCGTGTTTGTGAACCCAATTTAGTGATATCAGTTTAAAGTGATGTACTTTGGAATGAAGAACTCACCTCCTCATTCCATGGATTCGTGAAAACAATTGTGGCTGGCTTAACAAACTGTGCAGTCAATTTGGACTTTGTAGTGATCTTTAGCAAATCCTGGAAAGGTCCCATGATGCAGTTGGCAGAGCTCTCTGAATGACAATGAAAAGCATAACTGGTGACAAGCTGAATTCGCGAAAGCAGAGCTGACGTTCTTGGGACATAACATCGGTCATGGAAGGTCGACCCCATGGAATAGCACAGATGAATGCTATCAAACAATGTCCAGGAACAACCTCGAAGGAAGAGGTGCTTCAATTCTTAGGACTCAACCACATCTGTTGGAAGTGCGTTCCAAACTTCAGTGGTGTAGTGGCACCAATGACTGATTTGCAGAAAAATAACACAAACTTTTGGTGACTGCAACCATTCCAGGAGGTATTTGATCATGTGAAATCAATTTTGAGAACCAAACCAGTTTCAGCTAAAACAAACTTATTGAAATCGTTTAAAGTCGCCATCGATGTTAGTGACATTGTAGTTGGAGCTGTAGTCCTCCAGGAAAATGAAGATGGGATTCAACTGCCAGTTGGTTACATTTTGAAGAAGATAAACATCCACCAAAGGAAATCCTCCATGATCAAATAAGAACTATTGCGTTTGGTACTGGACTGACAACATTTTCATGTGTTTGTCATGAACACATGTTGAATACGGGTGTGCACACTGAGCACAATCTGCTTATATGGGTAGAACGCTTTAAAGACAAGAATGTGAGACTGTATTGTTGGAGTCGTATGATACAGACTTTTAATTTAAAAATCGTTCACGTTGGGCTTTGGAAGAATGTAACTGCAGGTGTATTATCGTGGATTTAACTGATAGAGTTCAGACGAGACTCGTCTTTATTTAATATTATTTACGCAGGTCTTTTGGCAGAGGTTAAGGTGTACTTATCTTCAAGTTATCTGTATGTTAGGGTAATATGCTTAAAACGTACAGAAAAAAATGAAGCCATATTTTCATTATGATGATTCATTTTTCTTTTGTTAATGGGGGAGATGTTATGAAGATGTGGGTGCACTATAACTTTAACATAGTAAAAGCTCGCAGTGACAGCACTAAATATTCTCAATGAGACAGAATATAACATGTGCTCTGGCTGCTGGCATAGCTAGTTGCTGGAAATGACAAAACATGTTTAAATTATACCCAGAAAAATACCAAATTCCAATCAAGGCTAAATTGAGTAGAATGACAATCCTAAAAAAAACAATGATACAATCCGATGCTTTGGCGTATAAGTCGGGAGGAAATTGAACAATTGGGAGAACTGACACCAAACAAACAGCTGTTGACCGCTAGTCAGAACTCTCTGAGAGGAACCTGTCGGGAGAAGCAGTTTGTACAGAGAAATTTTTCAACAGTGACCTGTACACCGTTGATAAAGAGACCGTTCAACCGTTGCCTGGTTTTGAAAATCGCATGTTTCTGTAAATCTCAATTGGGAGTTTTATTGGACTAGTATTATAGAAGGTACAGTCGAAGAGAAGATGCAGGAAAGAATGGGAAACCATTGTTAGTAAATTATTCTCTGTTATACTTTAAGAAATTAAGCTGTCAATTTTTACTTTAAATAGACCTTGGCCACTCGATGTTTTACAGATTACTGCATGGCATAAATCTTTTCTGTGTTGCTGGTTATAAATTAAACAGGAGGGTTTACCCCATGTCATAACATAATTCAAAGAGTGGTTACGTCCCTTACCTTCCTTCTTCAATCACATTGAAATGATTCAACATTTCTGGGATATTCTGCATGACATGACAAGCACACAGATACACCATACTGTGTCATACAGTATCATTAGTTACTTGTTCACTCGCACAGAATCTGATTATTTCTGCTTGACCAAATATTTTGTCAAAGCTTTTCATCTTGCCCTAAAAGGATATTCATGATCCAACAAAGAGAGGGATAAATGTGAATATGGAGGACCGTTTCTCCAATTCAGCACGTTTATTAGGCTCAGTGTTGCAGGCTTCCTGACTTTATATAGCAATACATCATAAACTGAGTCAGAAAGAGGTCGGCAGAAATGTGCAAGAAATATAAAAACAATTGGCAAATTGTCTTCCCACTAAACCGCATCAAGACATGTCCCTCCACATTAAACTTCAAATGCCTCTTATCTGAACTCTCCTTCAAACTGACAAGTTACAACTGCCACTGTTTACAATGCTTCCACACTTTGATAATTAACATAAAAGTAGAGAAAAATAACTCTCCAGATACCAATGCCTCGATAACAACACTACTCTGTGCTTGAGAACCATCCTTTCGTCCGTCATTTACTTATCCATGTCCTCCCCCTTCCAATTGTACCATGCGCTTGAATTTGCATCATAGGTCTGTTGCGTGACATTGTATTGAACGTCTCTTGGAAGTCATTTTGCATCACAGCAACAGCATATCCCTGGTTTAACCTCTCTTTGCTTCATCAAGACAGTTCCAGTAAAACAATTAAACATTATTTTAATTTAGGAAAACAATGCTGGCATTCATTTATGAAGGGCATTTGTGTCTTCGTCTTGTAATTTTGTGCACAATTACCCTTCCAATTAGTTCCTCCAAAACAGAAGTTAAACTGAACTACATTTTTCTGCCTGCTCCTCCTATGCAAGGACAGGTGATTCGCCTCATTCAGGTTTGGTTAAAATCAGCATAGAATTTGTTCACTCGGAGGATTTTAATTCTTTACAATTTTCAATACCAGGGAGCATTATTTATACATATTCGCTGCTATTCAAAAATTCCGAAGTTTAACTATCTTCTCAATTAACAAACCATCATTCTTCGCCATCATCAGTTTGGGCCCTGCTATCTTGAGATACTACAGCATCTTTTATTCAGTCGTGGAAAGTTGGAATCTCAACTGGCTCGCATCTAATTCCCAATGCTAGTTGTCTTTGAGCAAACTGTCATTAGCTGCCTACTTGATTAAATAAATTCCATATGTCCTGGCTGGGTACTGAAACAATCGGCAAAACAGGTTTCAGTTTTTGACCTCATCACAAAGTATTTTCTGCATCTGTTTGGCATCTATTCGAAAAGAAAAGCTGTAAAGACAGAACAGTGATAACCACACAGGAACATGCATGTCAACTGTGAACAAGTTCACTCAACACTAGAAGATACCCCGGGACACTTCTTACCTTCCTCAACATGTTATCCTACTTCTGCAATCCTTCCTCATTCTCTGAGCCAAAAGTCCTTCGGAATCACAATCTCAGTCGCCTCTAACAACAACTTCCACATGACAGATTTCCTTCCACGCATTGCAAATGATAAGAGTTTTGATGTTCTGAAGTCCTGTCATACCTCATTGATCTCAGACTGGTGAGAACATTATAATGCAGTGCCTTGGTCATGTACTAATTGACAGGGTTATGATGCTGCAATATCATCATAAAATGCATGCAAAGATTTGGATCAAGATATTGACCCTGGCATGTTGATTAAGACGTCTTATTTGTATTTATGAATGGGGCATATTTAAAATTGGCATTACGAGGATTTTGCTTCTTCTCCAAGAGTTAAGCTTGAACACTAATCGCTTCATGAAAAGTTGATGGAAGCTTATTTTCACGGATATCCTGATGGAAAATCGATCAGTTAGTTCGTGATGGTGGAAAAGAAGGGTGCAATAAAATGCAAATTTGAAATTGAGCATGTATCACTTTGTGCGAATGTCAGATGGCATTTCTCTACACTGAGAAATGTACTAGATACGTAGGAGTTGCACTTTAGCTGCACCACCACCGTTACTAAAGGAAGATTACGGCTGAAAGGTAGCAGAGCTGCATTTTCCGACCTGCTCCTCTTATGCAATGACATGTGATCCGCCTCAGTCAGGTTTAATGGAACTCAGCATTGTATTTGTTCACTCAGCGGATTGTTATTCCTTAGAATTTTCAATAGTAGGAACATTAAATATGTTTGCTGCTGTTCAAATATTCCAAAGCTTAACAATCATCCGAATGATCAAACTATCGTACTTCGCCACCATCACTTTGGGCCCTGTTACCTTGAGTTAGTGCAGTACGTTTTATTCACTCGTGGAACGTGGGAGTCTCTACTGGTCAGCATCTATTCCCAATACCAGTTGTTCTTGAGCAAACTTTTTAGCTGCCTACTTGATCCACTGAATTCCATATGTCCCGGATGGGTACTGAAATTTGCGGCAAAACAGGTTTCAGTTTATGACCTAATCACAAAGTATTACCTGCAACTGTTCGCCATTGCTCCTAAAAAATCAACTTGTAAAGAAATATCAGTGATAACCAAGAAAAAGATCTGAACAATCTGGAACGTAAGGGAAAAGCGATCTAAATCTTTGTATGCAAATTCTCTGTTGACAGATACGCAAGACATATCCAGAGTTCTGGTTTCAATCCATGAAAGATCCCCTGTATCCCGGGCAGATAAAGACAATTAGTATTGAATGAACGGGAATAGTTCATCGATGATATAATGCTTATACACTGTCTCTGAATTCCTGTCATTTCAACTTGTTGCTCCCCACTTATCCATTGCCCTGCTCGGCACAAAATTTTGGACTTCCGGGTCTCTAAGTTGGTGCAACATGGGCTATTGGAACACGAGATCAGAATCACTGTGAACCTAACGAGTTGATCGCTATCCTGCAGCGTTCACTCACAGTGGCATGATGGAGACAGGTGTTATCATCTGTGCCCCAGCAAGCAGACCGAATTATCTCAGATGGTGTGAAGTAAAGACCGCTTCACCATTCAAGCGTCAAAACTCCTTCATCGTGTGTTACTGCTGACTGAAGAGATTTCCTCTCGATCGAAAATGTATGTGTTGATCAGTGTGCTGTTTCTCTTAAAGATCTGGGCGCCTTAATGCCAGATGTTTGGGACAACGTTAAGTCTATTGGTTGATTTTGTGGAATCTTGGGGGAAGGGGAAGTGTGTACCACTGCTCTAACTCACTCAAAATTCCCTATACGCTTTTCACAAAAGATTTTTAGGACGCATGTCTTCTGGAAACGATGTGCTGAATGGATGAAGATTCGTGCTGCTGTTCAGAATGAATGGTTCATTTTGCTGCTGAATTTGAATTTGTAGTTTATATTTTTGATGTTCTCAGAATTCACTGAACTTGACCTTTTCTTTGAACTGAGAGATACCATGGCAGTTACTCCCCTCCTGGCCGCAGTCATTAAATGTGACATTCCATCAGACTACAAGTTGTGTTCTCTTGCCTCTTGATTTACATTTTTTTTGTCAGACCTCCAAGTGGATCTCAGTTCCCAGCGCTTCCCATTGTCCCACATCAACTGTTAGCTCTTTCACGGCTTGACCTCGCATTCAGTGTTTTTTTTTGGACTTTCTATAAAGAAACATAGATACTGAAGGGGAACTCAAAATCCCTACGGAATAAAATGGGGTATTTAAAGATAAAATAATGGAAGGTGCATTTGTGCAGATGTGCAAGCATAGCCTGTACTCTTAAAAGGTGGCTCTTGCTTCGAGATCGTTCAAAGGAATCAACAGAATATGGTCTGAACAAAGCAAGGATCATTAGCATATTAAATTAAGGCACCTTGACGCAATTCTGTCCAACAACACAGAGGTCAAAACTCTTGTGTTCCGTGGTGAAGTTGCACAATTACATTCGAAAATTACACATTATTCAGATGTTTTTTTTAAGAAACAGTGCAGTCTTAATTACAGGAAGGGACCATTGACATATTATAAGGTAGGACTATTTTCAACAGTTTAATTCAATGATATTTCCTGGGAAAGAGGTCTTAATTACAAGAAAAGTCTAATCAGCTGCAATATGGTGACATGATCGACAACAGGCTAATCCAATTATATTCCCTGAGAAATTAAGCCTTAATTTCGTAAAATATCATGCCGTGGTAGCAGTTCAAGGTTAGTTTGAATGGTCAATTAATATGTCAGTATTGATTTTATGAAAACTCCATTATACTCTTATCTTTGGATTTTAGCATAATTCTGCAAAACAGCAGTACAAGTTCACATGATTCAATCACTATTCTGAGGCATTATGTGGTTATTAAAAATCTACATATACTTGTTGCTTCTGACAATAACCTAAATTCAAATTTTAGAGCCTCACTCTCATCTACTCCAACTGAATGAGAAAGAATATTTACACTCTTGGAAGTTTTTGGAAAGCGCAGCCACCAATGATCCATGCACCTCTGACAAACCTGAGATTACAAGTCCAACTGAATTCAGGCGTTTGTGTTACGCAATTTTACAAAACGTCTTATTTTGTTTTCATAGGATATATCGAGGCACATTATGTAATTGCTCGATTTTGTCATCTATAGTTCATCGGTACATGCTCGGAAGTTGCTGATTAACTTAGGCCATATCAATCTCAGCACAACATGAGAAATTACATGCACATGCACAGCTCCTCTTTGATCTAATTTGAACCTGAAAATCAAACATACATAACTTGAACTTCTCTACCTCTGCGAGGTGCACTTGCAATCATAAAATCTCCTGTGCAAATGCATGCACAAACCAATAAGTGGTTTTACACACACACACACACACACACACACACACACACACACACACACACACACACACACACACACACACACACACACACACACACACCCATACTTAACTTCCACTCTTTCTCTGCAAGAAAACAATGTACTTTTTAATAACATTTGAGACGTGCAAATCGTTTCCCAACGTTTGGTTTGCATTCACTGAAATCACATAATACTAACACATTGTGATCTTTTTCATTATTGGGATGCCTACTAACAGACTGAACATAGACGTTTGTAGTAACATTATGAATGCATCAATGATCTGTGTTGATGTTAGACTTCAGTGTGATTATAAATGATAACATTATTATCGCACCAATGGCAAATAAAGAAAATGGGCATCAACACTTTTGAAAACTGTCATAAATCAGTTTCAGGCAGAGCATGTTTGGATAGAGACTGCCGTATTTGGTCCGAATCAATCGCCTGTTTTTCTACTTGCACTGCAGTCATCAGTACACAGTTCAGTCTTTGCAATGATATCTGTGAATGTTGAAGTCTCCCAAACATTGCATAGAGCAAACAATCATCCCCAACTCAAAAATTGAACAAGGAAGGTACTGCATCATTACTTCATAACTTGTGATTTTTCTTGCTCTATTAAGTTGCAATATCAATATAATATTTCTAGAATCTTCTCTTCTTAATATGCATATTTTAATCTTTGTAACATCAGACTACTATGGCCTTTTCGTTCTTCCCCTCGACTACCTTACCTCATGGATCGAACATTCCAAATCTTGTTTCATAAAATATGACGCCACAATCAGGATTCAGAATCGATTGCCAAATACAGCCTATTCCACGGTTTTCCAAATATAAACAAAATACGGAATAAATATTTGACGGTGTTCTTTACGTCATCTCTGAATTTTGTCTGAGTCATAGCCTAAATATCCATTTCGGGCCTGCCTGGGGTTTTACAGTGACAAATAAAAATCAACTGAACTCGCCTATAAATCCATAGTCACAATAGCAGGTCAGGGACGCAGCATACTGGAGTGACTAACTTACCTCTTGGCACCAGCAGACTGACAAGTCTACAAGGCACAAGTTAAGAGGGTATTCGAATTCTCTCCATGTGCCTGGATGAGTGCAACTCCAACAACGCTCAAAGAGTTTGACTACATTTAGGACAAAGTAACCTGCATCCACAAGCACTTGTCACCTTCATCATTGATGCTTAGCAGCATTAGTGTGTATGAGCTGCAACAATTCCACCAAAATGTCTACGGTATAATAATTCAAGCCCAACGCTATTAAGTCTGGAAGGACAAAGACAGAAGGTACATCAGAACGGTCACAAACGCAAGACCCTCTTCAAGCTACTTAAGGAACAGTCTTCTGGGAAATTTACAAATGGTAGTGTCCACATGTATTGCTGCTCTTCTCGTTGTAGATGATACTGTATTTAGCATTAAAAGCTGCTGTCTCAGGATATGTGGCCATTTTTGCCCAGAACCTTGAGGACGGTACACATTGATGCTATAGGCATTAATCTGGAGAGGCAGTGAGTGTTGGTGGATACGATAGCAATGAGGTGAGCTGTTTTATTCAGGATGGCACCAAATTTCCTGAATGTGTTTTGAAGATTAGATTTCCCACAGTACGGAAACAGGCCCTTTGGCCCAACAAGTGCATGCTGGCCCATCTGAGGGCTAGCCCATCCAGACCCATTTCCCTACCTACATGACTTCTGAATATTGCACCTCAAATTATGGGCTCTTTAGCAGAGCCAATTCGCCTAACCTGCGCGTTTATGGACTGTGGGAGGAGACGTATGCAGACATGGGGCATTGTGCAAACTCCATACAGACAGTTGCCCAAGGCAGGGATTGAACCCGGCTCACTGGACTGTGAGATAGCAGTGCTAACCACTGAGCTATCGTGCAGTTCCGTTTGAGCTGCACCACTCCAGGCAATTTAAAAATACTGCATTGCTCGACTCATTTGAGGCATGTAAACTGTGGGCATGATTCTGGAAATCAGAAGGTAAGTTATTCGCAACAGCATTCCTGGTCTCTAACTTGCTCTTGCATCCATTCCCTTCATATGATATCGATTGGATTCCCTACAGTGTGGAAGCAGGCCCTTCGGCCAAACATGTCCACACAGACCCTCCGAAGTGTAACCCACCCAGACGCATTCCATCTACAAGACTTCAGTTTCTGGTCCTTGCAACCACATAAAGGAAGATAGTTGTTGATTCTGTGTTGGTGCCGACATTGATTGTCGCATGGGATTCGTTTGATTTTCCTTTATGAAGGCAGGAACGCACTTGAAATCAAACCTGCCATCGTTTTGACAGAATATTGCCAGAATCGGCAGGCACTTATGTAGCCAATGCTTTTATCCATTTCTTTCTTTCAGCTGAAGTGAATCAACTTGTTGAAAGACAGGCAAATTTACCTGCCAATATCCCCTGAGGAGATCCAAATTAGCAATAAAAGTTGCTTGCCCCTACCTTCTCAATATACTTTTCCAAATGCTCAATCAGATATGCATCAGTCTTTGCAACTGCATTGACGTTGCAAAAGTCCATATATAACTGTTGAGTACCAAATGAATTTGGCAGCAGAACGTAGGTGTGCTCAACTTACTCCACTTCTCTTCCAATTCATAATATTGGAGTTTCTATTCAATCTAATTTTAAGCTATGTCAAATTTTGAGTGTCATGCCTTTCAGGATGTTGCTCATTCAGAACAGCATCTCCTATACCTACAGCATGCATAATTACTTTAGTATTTATTTTCACTTATCTATACGTGTGATTGTGAGAACTCTTCTAGGTGATTTCGATATTCCTTTGGAAGGTAACTCAATAACTTATACCAATTTTTCGAAACCTCCGCATTGTACAATTTAATTTGACGCATGTTCAATTCTGAATCCTCTGAACTTGATTGTTCCCTTTGTATTTTCACCAATAACACAGTCTCCTTTGGCTTTCCTTCCCTGTCTGAATACCTTTTGAGAATATTTACATGACATGCTCAGTGGGATTTCACTCCGTCTGGAGTCCTTATCAAGTAGTTGACCTCACTCAATTTGTTTTCCATTTGATAAAGTCGACTAAACATTGCTTTTAAAGTTTAACCTATCAATGGAAGTAATGCCAACACCTTACCCCAATAGCAAATTTGCGAGTTTTTTTTTTATTTTTTGTTGGCTTCCTGTTTCATTGTATGCTGTGATACCATTAAATGCTTTGCAGCCAACTCCCAGCTCTATTTATTGGTTCCCGCAAATTTGACACGTAATACAAATATAAGGAATCTGAATTCGGATTTCGCAATTTGTCCTTAATCGGGTTTAACGGTCCTCTCACTTCAAAGCAAAAACTAATTCAAATGGACTGAATTTCTTCGATTCATTTGGTGCATCTCTGATTGCAACAAAACACACAAACAGAATTTATTTATTGCGGTTCTGTTCGCCGAGCTGGAAGTTTTTGTTGCAAACGTTTCGTCCCCTGGCTAGGAGACATCATCAGTGCTCTGGAGCCTCCTGCGAAGCGCTTCTTTGATGTTTCTTCCGGTATTTATAGTGGTCTGTCCTTGCCGCTTCCGGGTGTCAGTTTCAGCTGTCCGCTGTAGTGGTTGGTATATTGGGTCCAGGTCGATGTGTCTGTTGATGGAGTTTGTGGATGAATGCCATGCCTCTAGGAATTCCCTGGCTGTTCTCTGTCTGGCTTGCCCTATGATAGTAGTGTTTTCCCAGTCGAATTCATGTTGCTTGTTGTCTGAGTGTGTGGCTACTAGGGATATCTGGTCGTGTCGTTTCGTGGCTAGTTGGTGTTCATGTATGCGGATTGTTAGCTGTCTTCCTGTTTGTCCTACATAGTGTTTTGTGCAGTCCTTGCATGGTATTTTGTAAACTACATTAGTTTTGCTCATGTTGGGTATCGGCTCCTTTGTTCTAGTAAGTTGTTGTCTGAGCGTGGCTGTTGGTTTGTGTGCCGTTATGAGTCCTAAGGGTCGCAGTAGTCTGGCTGTCAGTTCTGAAACGCTCCTGATGTATGGTAGTGTGGCTAGTCCTTTTGGTTATGACATGTCCTCGTTCCGTGTCCTCTTAGGCATCTGTTGATAAAGTTACATCAACTAACCACGAAACGACACGACCAGCTATCCCTAGTAGCCACACACGCAGACAACAAGCAACATGAATTCGACTGGGAAAACATTACTATCATAACTGATGATGTCTCCTAGCCAGGGGACGAAACGTTTGCAACAAAAACTTCCAGCTCGGCGAACAGAACCACAACAACGAGCACCCGAGCTACAAATCTTCGCACAAACCTTGAGAATTTATTTATCCCAATCACGTGAATAGGCCTGAATATCAGGCCTCAAATGGTCTTTAATGACTGATGAAGGGCTTTTCCCCGAAACGTCGAATTTCCTGTTCTTTGGATGCTGCCTGACCTGCTGCGCTTTAACCAGCAACACATTTTCGGCTTTAATGACTGATACCACCGTTTTGGCACAACCTCCGACTGTGGGTGGGACACTGTAGATTTGAAATGTTTTATTCCTATAACTTCCTTGAATAATTTTGATGTGAAATTTAACTCTTGATCTGATTGAGTTTCTGTGGGTACTCTGTACTGAGACACACGTTTTATTAACTCCTCTACAATCAGTTTCACTGTGATATTGCTTAATGGAATGGCCTCTGAAAATCTCTTGGACAACTATTGTCGTTAGCAAATACTGATTACCACTTTTTGTTTTAGGTAGAGGTCCTACACAATCAAACATGTCTGTTGTAAAAGGTTCCTCAAATGAAGGAATAGGTATTAAAGGTGTGGATTTTATCACTGCCTATGGCTTTCCAAATACCTGACATGTATGACATGTCTGGCACAATTTAACAACACTGTTGTGCAATCCTAGTCGGGGAAAAGTATTTTTGTGTTGTAGCGTGTGTTTTTCCCCATCCTAAATGAGCCCTTAGAGTAAAACTATGTGCTATTCACAATATTGACGTTCTATAATCCACTGGAAATAAGGTTTGATTAACTTCTCGTTGTCTGAATATACGATGGTCTCCAGTTCTTCATTAAGACATCAAATTTAAGGTATTAACATTAACGGGTGCCTTCAGATTCTTTTCCTGTGCATGCCTTTTTATACCATTGCATTGAATTTTCATTCATCTGCTGTACTTCATTTAACTTATCTGAGCTAAATATGGTGTATTGCCATGTATTTGTTCCTGGTTTTTCTCAAGCAATCTGATTAAACTAATTGCACTCAACTTTCTTATCTGTATTCTTTGATCACTTGATTGTTTGCTGAAAAATGTGTTGCTGGAAAAGCACAGCAGGTCAGGCTGCATCCAAGGAGTAGGAGAATAAGTTTATGCCAGAAACGTCGATTTTCCTGCTCCGTCGATGCTGCCTGACATGCTGTGCTTTTCCAGCAACACATTTTCAGCTCTGATCTCCAGCATTTCAGTCCTCACTTCCTCACTTGATTGTTTCAACTGGTGACTTTGTGACCTCGTTACCACATAGTTTCGAAAAATCTTATGATGTGTGTTCTGCAACAGTTCAGTTGCCTGACTTTCCACTGTTTTTTCAAACACAGTAGGCAGCACTCCTATCTGTGAACCTGCTACATCGTTAGGAAGGACAATTTTTATTACTGGAGCTGAGAGTGTGCCCTGTACACCGACCATGACATCTCCACTCTTCACTGGACACTCTCAACTCAGGTTATTGACTCACTGTGAATTCTCTTTACTTGCACCTTTTATGGCAAAGGTCCTTTAGATGTATGTCTCCGCATCACAGATTGAGAGGATTCTGTGTCTTAAAAGTGCTGCCTCTTTAACTGCTGCTCCTGACCTATGCGAGTAAACTTTACCTTGACAGATATATAGTTTAAGAAGATACGTCAATTTCTCCTTACACGACCTCAGACCAGGTTTCTTGCCTCAACTGTGCTTTCCATTATCACTCCAACAAAATTCACTGTTTCTTATCTTGTTTTCCTACATCTGGCTTCCCAGTGCTTTTCCTAACCCACTATTACTCTGATATCATGTGACGTATGTTATTGCAGTGAAAACACCTGAGCTTTTTAACTTTTCTTTCCTCTTCATAGGTTTCCGTTTTGCTCCGTGGTAAGTTATCCCGCAGATCTTCGCTGAGATCAACCTTTCCTGTTCCATCTGAGGATTCCCTTTCCCCCAATGTCTGTTCCTCACACGTGAAAAAATTATTATGGAAACCAAACATGGATTTATGGACCAATTCATAATCACCAGCCATTTCAGTTGCTGATCTTAACGTTTTAACGCTTTATTCTTCCACATGAGTTCTCAGTGCTTCAGGGTGATAACGTTAGATCTCCTGTTGAAGTGCAAATTGCTGAAATTCAAACTCCCTCTCTTTCTTCTTTCCCTCTTTCTCTTTCGCTCTTTTTCTTTCTTTTCTGCTAAAGCAATTCGTTGTTTTTTTCTCTTTCCTCTGTGTTTAATTGCAATTAAACCTGTTTCATTTCAGTTGCTTTTTCCTTGTCTTTTGACTCCATCTTAACCTATTTTTCTTTCAATTGAATTTTAGCCCTCTCGAACGATTCTGGCTGCGTTTCCAGCAAATCTAAACGCTGAACCGTTGCTGTAATCATCACTCTTTTCATCATGGAAGGCGACAGCTCCAAATGCAACTTGCCTGCAACTTCCAGCATCCCGGCTTGAACTAAATTTTGTAACACCCTCAAGTTCACTTCTTGCAATCCCAGAAAACTCGTTGTGACTGAAACAGCCATTGCCATCCCAATCACTGTTTAAGGTAACCGAACTGAGCACGTGGAGTAAAAGACATTAACAGCTACCACGCCCCAACTTTGAGCCCAATAAACGTAATTCCATTTTGAAACTAGAAAAATAAATCCCGCAAAGAGCCCCCGATCAGTTATTGACCAGGTTAGGCACACCCCCCCCCCCCCCCCCCACCTATTCAAAACACTTCAAGGAGATAGCCTAGACCCTAACTTCCACTAGTTGTTTTAGATACGTGTAACACAGATATTCCAGGAGGGAGGCAGCACGTCAAACCACTTAGCTTTAAACAAAACAAAATTTAGTTACAACATTACCGAATGAAACATAAAGAAAAGACAACAGTACACCAAATAACTTAAAGCATCCTAAAACCCAACGGATTCTACCAACTTATTGATGCTATTCCAATATTTACCGCATTTCCCATAAATACCCCTTGGTACAAAAGTTGTAATAAAATACAGGGACTGAGAGGAGAGAGGTCGGAGAGAGAGTACCAGCCTGGACCTGCTTCTTTGGATCCAGCTGCTTCTTCAACTTTATTTTTAAACTTTTATTCTTAACATACAAAGAAAACCAGAGAACAGTTGAGTTGGAAGAAGTGACCAATCCCCTTTCATTGTATGATTTTTTTTTACTTGACAGCCTCCTGACTGAGGCAGTATCGGTCAGCTATAAACTAAATGGCGAATAAACCCTTCAAACACAGACCTGTCGGAGTCTGTGTCTTTTACGACCTCTCTGAAAATCCGCCCCCCCAACCCCCACCAAGATCAGCATAAGCTTGATGAAGGGACAGCTTTGTCACACAATTGAAAGTCTTGTGAGTGCAATTGAAGTTGACATTTAACATCTAATCACATTGTTGTTCCTTTGGTGTCACGTGTAGCCCAAATTGCAAAAAAGTACGCATTTCGTTCACTCAAAGAGATTAGTTGGCCAGATGAACACTTACAAAATTGATAGTAGTTCATAATGATTCTGGAATCATTTTTCATATTCCAAGTTTTTAAAAGGACAAAACGATGCATCAGTTTCCATGTTGAAAATTGTCCCAGTGTCCCCAAACTATCATATTTTGAAACTGAAATTCTATTCAATGGGCATTCGTACTGATTTTAGAAATGTCAAAGACTTGTCGTAACTTATAAATGGCAATAATTGGTTAATTGAAATGGTCCGTCTTTATTGTTTTTTTTTCTCACAGTGGGCAGTTTACCTGCTTTAAAGCCGCATGTTCTGCAACATAAATTCAGTATTTCAGTAGACTGATTAAACATAATTTAATAAGTCTCCCACGTGAACAAATTGCTTCTTGCTTTACTTTCTCATCTCAGCTGTCAACCTATCACGGGAAGAGAAAGCAAATGACGGGAAAGCATCGACATGGAATAACGTCCTATTGTGAGGAGTTTAGATGAATGAATAAACAGCTATTAAATTCGAACAGGACGAATGAATGCAATTTCATGACTGATAATTCAAAAGCAAACGTTCACATGTCGACCTTACAGGATGGGAGAATTAGGACGAATAGATGGAGAAATTCAAGAGAGTGGTGCATCTGTGGAATTGGCTGTCATTGAATGCTGTTGAATTCAAAACGTTGAGAGTCTTAACGAAGCAGTTAAATACAGTTCTTCAGGCTAAAGATTCAGGTAGTATGGGGAGAACATAGGAACAGAATATTTTATACACAGATCACCCACTACAATGTTGATTGGCAAAACAGGCAATATCGACTAACTGACTCCTCCTCTTATATCTTATGAGTACAGACAGCGCTAATTGTATCCAATATTCTGTGCTCCTAATCTGAATTAGTAGAGAATCAATAACCTACACACCATATTACCGACAGGTTTTATTCCTGTTGTAAAGTTTACAAAGGCGAGCTCTATTCATGAAGAGCTGCTGCACGGGTATGGAGGACGAATGGGAGCAGTTATAGGAAATTTAGTGCCCTTTCATATATTTGAGTCACACGTTTTTAATCACAGCTACATATCTCGTTTAACTTATGGACATGACATCACAGAAAATTGGTATAGACTGTTGGGATTTCGGATTGGGCAAGTTATTCATTATTCAGTGTAATCAAATGGTTTGACTCGTGGTATGTCTCCTAGAATATCCATGTTACACCTGCTTAAAATAACTTGCAAAGTTAAGATCTGAGCTACACGCTTGAAGCATTTTGAGGTGTCTCACGTAGTCCTGAGAAATTGCCGTTAAGAACAAACAGTGCTGAGGAAAAGATGTAGACAATGTGAGGACTCACCTAATGTCAACATTGTCTTGTGAAGTATTGTAGAATCCAACATCTCTCAATTTCTCTACTCATCAAATTTATATTATCAAATACAGCAAGTCAACACAGAATTGTGTATTATGTCGCTTCCTATTTTAAATTGCAAATGTTTGACCAATCTGCAATCTTATGTTAGAATTGTCCATCTAGCTCAACGTCAGGTGATAATTCCAAAATATTTCCTTGTGCTTCCCTCGTACACGTTGTCATGACGAACTAATACTCGTTAAGTTATTACGCTTGAATATAAATCTCAGTGGAAACGTTGTCATCTCAGATGGACGTTTGTGATAGAGAGACAGCGACCAGACAGCACAGATGGATGTTAGCAAATCACAAAAGGGAATTTGTTTGAAATGTCAAGGGATTTGGCTTTTTTTTTTGCTTATCGAAACTGTATGCTTTTAAATCGGTTGTCTGATTTCATTTTTTAATATAATGTAAATAAGGTTCCAATACATACCACAATCGATTTACTCTTTTATCGAATCTGCTCACGATGACAACGTCGGAACTCTGGTGCATATTTGTCCTCCAGAATACCCGTATAATGGCGCAAAGGCAGCATCTGACGGTTAACAATAAAACTGACATTTTAACCATGATATATGCATTCAAAGTAGATGCTCATTCTGGTAGATGGCAGTGTGTCTCTGACTTTAAACACATTTACAACGGACACGAAGCTGACAAATGTCCACTCCGTTTTGTGGAATACATTCGATCTCAGTCCTATTGTGGCAGAGAAAAAGCTGTTTGAAATAAGAGTTAAAATAGTATTCTTCTATTTAGGATATTAATTTCAAATATCTGGCTGAAGCTTTCTACCAAGCACCAATTTCATTCATGTCTATACAAACGGCATGTGTAAAATTGCATCTGTGCTTTGCTCAATTGACTTGAGCTTCAGTTCTTTCCTCCAGTGAACCAAGCTATCGACATTCAAAAACATTCTGTATTTTAATGATGCTAATTTAGAGGGATTTATATGTTTATTAACGTTGGAAGACATCTTAATTTCATCATGATTGCTCAGATTTTGTTCAGTGACTTCCATAAAAAGGGAACTATATTTTATTATTGGACGATCTTTACAAGCTATGAAATAAAATTATCATTTTATCTGAAAGAAGTTTGTATCTCTCCAGTAGTATTTAAAATGGATGTTCTAGCCTAGAATTCTCACTGAACCATTTCGGTTTACAATGCATTCTCTTGTAAATCTTTGAAAATCTTAACTCCGAAGTTGAGCCAAAATAAATTCGAAATGGTGACTCGGCTCCTCTCTCTGAGCCCTGTCGATCCAGGAGAATTTTGCCCTTACTGTCTTCCTCACTCTTTTTTTCCGCTAATGTTGAAAACGCTATTAAATTTGTAACTTGATTAACAGGAGCAAAGACATTATGGAAAATGACAGTAAAGCTCCTGACAACTTCTCAATCAATAAATTATAACTTCACCTCGCTTTTGTTTCTCGAGATAAGTTTTGTCGTCAAAACGGTGAGGGTGTGTTGGGCGCCATCTATTTTTCATTTCAGATAACAATGTGCTGATGTAATTTATTTGTTCACGCCTCTGTAACTAATAGCAGGTGAAATTGTGTCAGTGGAGATTTATCCTTCTTTATAAAAGCTGGTCCCTTTGGAAGTTTCAGCTTGGTGTGTCTGCTGGATATGTTATTGTCTGCTCCCCAACAAAAGACTACTTCTGATTGCAATGCAAGACCCAGCAATTATTCAAATTGAACGCATTTACTATCCTGTACTTGCAGTATTTGGAGTTTTTGGTGAGCTGTCTTCATGACTATCATTTGTCTAAATGAGATTCTAATTGTATTGAGAAAAGGCAGATACCATTTTTAAAAATTATGGTAGTGACATTCGCTGTCTGAACTAAACTCTGATATGTCAAGTTTCTCAGCTATTTAGAAACCTGCTTTCGTTCAAGGAGATTCAGGCAGGTCAGATTTCTGATTGACAAAGAGACATTGCAATGTCTTTTTTTTTTTGCACATTGTTATTTCTTTTCGTGCAGCATGCCGTTCCTTCTTTGCATTTCCTTCCTTAAAATGCAGTTTAATTCTATCGAACTCAGACTCACTTATGAGGATAACAAAGAACAATGAAAAAGTCAGTACAGGAACAGCCCTTCGGCTCTCCAAACCTGTCGCCTATCTGGTAAGGATTTGTTTCCCTCTGCTCCCTACCCATTCACGTATCTGTCTAAATACAACTTAAATGATATTATCACTGTTACCACTTCTGCTGGCAACGCGTTCCAGGTACTCACAACCCTCTTGAGAAGAAAGTTCCACGCATGTCTCCCCTGACCTTTTCCTCTCGTGAACTCGTGAACCCTAGTAATTTAGTTCCCCACTCAGGGAAAATCATCAGGGAAAATCGGCTCAGGTGAATTGGCCATGCTAAATTGCCTGTAGTGTTAGGTAAGGCGTATATGTAGGGGTATGGGTGGGTTGCGCTTCGGCGGGTCGGTGTGGACTTGTTGGGCCGAAGGGCCTGTTTCCGCACTGTAAGTAATCTAATCTAATCTTGCTCTCCATCCTGTCTATACATTCCGTCATTTTGTGGACCTCAATGTGGTTCCCACCCTCAACCTCCTTCTTTCTAATATCAATAATCTACTGACGTTTGTGCTTCACCATTGAAGTATTCTGACATATAATGTTGGCCTTTGAATCTGTATTTCATTTGTCTCTTCAGGGGACTCAGAGACAATGCACACGCTTAACGCTCATTGAGTAATTAGATTTTCCCTATTCAGGTCACCAGATGCTGCAATGCAGTTTAAAACTCCCCTTCGAACAGATGCCCTCCACATTTATGTAACCTACCCGCACACTCTACTTTCTTCAGAAGTGTTGTTTCCAGATGAATATTTGTGCTTGTGTCTCACATCGAATATGGATGCTGATATCTATGGAAGTGAACAAACACAGTGCATCCTTTTCCTGTAGTGTTAACCGTAAAATGAGAATTGTGTGCGCCAAAAATGAGGACAATAAATGTCATTCTTCTGAAATGAATTTTAATAGATACTGCTGGAAATAGTAAATGAACAGTAGCAAAGCCAGTACGGTGCCGCAGTAGTTAATGCTGATGTCTCATCATGCCACGGACCCGGTTCTGTTCCAGACTCGGGCGTCTCATGATGACGGAGCTGAGGTGAATGTGTAAAAATTGTCCTGAAACTTGTTCAGTTGTTAACGATTTTGCATATTCGATGCAGCAAGATTGATTGTCTTCGTTCTGGGTTCTAGAAAGAACAGACAAATCATTAGAACATAAGGCAAGCTATGTTGGACAAAGGAGATGGTGCAAATGATTGCAATCCTATGCCACAGTGAAGTGTAGAAGTATAATGATTAGGAAATATCAGGTAATGATGGATTTATTGTCACAAATGCCCAGAGTAGTGTGAAAGTGTACTATGGAGGTCAATAATCAGTGATAATCTGGCATGGTGGATGACAATCAGGGGATGAACGGCCTACCCTACTTTTGTCTTACTTTCTCTCAATGAGGGTGAATAACTGCAGCATGGTGTGACTAGGCTTCATTGAGTGCAGTATTGAGTATATTGTGCTAATATTCACACTTTTTTTGTGATATGACTGAAGAAAGCAATACGTGGTTCATGACTACTGGCATGTTCCTGTGGAGAATGACTATCGTTTTGACACAAAATTTTGCAAATCAGTTAGCATTAAATTCGTTGCACTTTCTCACATGATTGATAACTGGGAGTTCTTGGCCACACCTCCTTCAGAGTGCTGTTAATGGTCCAGGAATAATCAGGTGTTTACAAATGAGGACCAAAGAGACTTAATTGGAATTACAGACATTTGAGAAGGTATTTCAGCCTTTTTTGTGGTTAGTGCTATTTTTACAATTCTGCGCTATCCTCCTCTTTGAAGAACTTTCGACAACTGACTTGATGATAATCGCAAAGCTGAGTAATGTAAAGAAAATATAACTTTCTGACACACTTGTGCTACATTTGATGGTTGATCAGTTCTTCTACCATCCTGACATTAACATCATGATACTTTTCATCTGCAAGCCCGTAAGACATAGCAGCAGAAATTCGGCTTTTGGACCCATTGAGTCTGCTCTGTCATTCAATCATGGCTGATACCTTTCTCAACCTCTTTATCCCCATATCCCTTAATCCCCTTGACAGACAAGAACCTATCTATCTCAATCGTAAACATATTCAATGGCCTGGCCTCCACCGTTTTCTGTCGCATTAGATTCCATAGATTCACTACTCTCTGGCTGAAGAGGTTTCTCCTTATCTCAGTTCTAAAAGGCGCTCCCTTTACTCTAACTCTGTGCCCTCGGGTTCATCGTCCCTTCTAACAATGGACGCATCTTCCCAACATTCACTCGGTCCATTCCATTCAATATTCTGCGCGTTCAAATTAGGTCCTTGTAAATTCCATTTAATATAGATCCAGAGTCCTCAGACGTTCATGATAAGTTCAGCTTTTCATTCCATGCGCCGTTCTCAGGAACCTCCTCTGAGCATGCTCCAATGTTAGTACATCGATGCTGAGATTTGGAGCCTAAAACTACGGACAATACTACAAGCATGGTCTAACCAGAGCCTTCTCGAGACTCAGAATTATATCACTACTGTTATATTCATGTCCTCTCAAAATAAATGCCAACATTGTATTTCACTTCCAAACTTGCCTTGAGAAAATCCTGGAATTGAACTCACAAATCTCTTCGTACTTCAGACTTCTGAAATTTCTCTCCATTAAGAAAATAGTTCATGCTTCAGTTCTTCGTATAATATGCATGACCTTATACTTTCCTACTTTGTACCCCACCTGACACTCCTTTGCACACCCTCCAAACCTGTCAAGATCCTTCTTCAGCATCCCCGCCTCCACAATGCTGTCTATCCATTCGACCTGTCTTTGTATTGTCTGCAAACATAGCCAGAATGCTTTCAGCTTCTTCATCTAGATCATTAATGTACAAAGTGAAAATTTGTGGTCCCAAAACTGATCCATACAGAACATCACTTGTCACAGGTTGCCATCCTGAGAAATACCATTTTATCCCTATAGTTTGCTCTCCCCTTGATAGCCAATCGTCTATCCATTTTAGCCCCTTGGTTCATACACAGTGGGTCCATATCTGGCTCCGCAGCCTCATTTATGGCAACATGTCGAAGGCCTTCTTGAAGTACAGATTGATAACATTCATTGGCTGCCCTTATTCGACCTGTTCGTTACTTCCTCAAAGAATTCTAATAGATTTGCTAGGCATGACGTCGCCTTTATCAAACCAGGCTGACTTTGCCCTATTTTAACCTGAAATTCCAAATGTTTAGAAATCCCATTCTTCAAAATGGACTTAAAACTTACACATGACCGAGGTTAGGCTAATTAGCCTGTATTTTTCTGCTTTTTGCCTTATTACTATTTTTCAAACAGGGCTGTCATTTTCGCAATTTTTCAGTCCTCTGGGACGTTCCCTGATTCTAATGATTCCAGAAAGATAAACTCTACGGCCTCCACAACATGTTCAGCTCGTTCCTTCAGAACTGCAGTCCATCATTGCCAGGTTTTCTATCAATTTTCATGCCATCCAGCTTTCCTATCGGGGTAATCATACAATCTCCATGATCTTGTATACACAAAGCTGCTGAAAAACAGAGTGTGTTTAGTTGCATTTTTAGGCAGAAAGTCGAAATGCACTCGTCTTGCTGAATGGCTTCCATCCATGATTATTCCCATGAATTTGAGTTTGTTGGAGGACCAAAGAAATGGATCCTGATTTTGTTGCCAAGATACTCTCACCACTTTGTTACACATGCCGTCTTTCGAACGTTGTCATGGAAAGATGCAAAGATAACAAGGTGGTTGTTGCTGAATTGTTTGAAATAGTTCCCTCATCAAACTTTGTTGCAGTCACAATTTCTGTAGTATTGTTGCATCGACTCTGCTTGTCAGGAGATGTGAGGTGCTGCTATCCATTATTGCGAAAAGACATTGGTACTATATAAATTGAAAATATTGTAGACGGTACATATTTTCGGTATTTCTTTGAGTGGTGCTGCTATAAGACACAATGATTAATTTGCTGGAAGGATGCAGAAGGCAATGATCAGCGCAATGTCCTTGGCTCTTGCTTCACCTGATATCATGTGCTGTGGAATCTGCAGTTGGAACGCTCATCAGAACAATAATTAGTTTGTCTGTGTTTCTCTCTCTCTTACAGTTAATCTGTTGGCAATTGTGATTTTGCCCCGAGGAAAGTGTGGTCTCTCTAAGTGCATTACTCGCTATCTGGTGGGAATGGCAGCAGCCGATTTTCTGGTGGTTATTTCAGAACCGATATTGTACAGGATTATTCAGAATTATCTCCCTGTTTCTTTTTTCTTCATTACTCCTGTGTGTAGCCTTATTTATTGGTTGGTCTTCACATCAACAGTCATATCTGTCTGGCTCACAGTCGCTTTCACATTTGATCGATTTATTGCCATTTGCTGTGAGAAAGTGAAAACAAAATATTGCACTGATAGTGTGGCTACCCTGGTGATAGGAATAGTATGTCTAATTAGTTGCTCAGTATCTGTACCTTGGTATTTCAGACACGAACCTGAGTATATTGTTGATAATGTTCCCTGGTATTGCATCACCAAACCGACCTTCTTCTCATCAAAAGCATGGGCAGCATTTGTCATCTTTTACGTCATTTTAACCCCTTGTGTGCCATTCTTTCTGATATTGCTATTCAATCTTTTCACTGTCAGACGTATTGTCATAGCCAGTAAAGTCCGCCAAGGCCTCCGCAGCCAAAACAATGGACAGCATGACAGAGATGTCGAGATGGATAACCGAAGAAAGTCCATTGTCCTACTATTTAGCATATCTGGTAGTTTTGTATTGTTATGGATGACACAAGTTGTGTTTTACATTTATCGGCGAATAGTGCAGATTTATTCATATCCTGTTACAGACTCACTCTATATCACAGATTCTGCAGCAAATATGCTGCAGCTTCTCAGTTCCTGCACCAACACATGTATTTATACCGTGACCCAGAGCAAATTTAGAGGGGAGGTGAAGGAATTGGTAAAATATCCATTCAATCTTCTCCTTAAATTAGTTAAGTCGAAATAATAATGCATTTCATTCATGATCTAGAATTAAGAACTATTTCAGATGATATGTTCAACAATTTAAACAAACCCCATTTAATAGACATCACTTTACTTACTGGATGTTCAGAATTCTGAAAACAAAATACATCTCATTCAAATCCAAAACGTCAATATTACAACAACAGTTCACCGAAAGCAAGTCAGACATATCCACAATTCCAATCCAGCTGCTTATCATCGAATCAAATTCAATGGAATGCTGGCAAATAGAAACATAGACACACACACACACACACACACACACGCACACACAGAAACACACACGCAAGCACACACACACACACACACACAAACAAGCACATGTGCATACATACACACAAACGCACAAACACAAACACACATGCAAACACGCACGGGCGCACACACACATACACACTTGCAAAGGGAGGTCGGCATTGATTTAAGTGTAAAGATAACGAGATATAGAAAGGTCGAGAATGAAATTTAACAGGGTGCAAATGGAAAGACAAAATGATGAAATGGGCAACTTACCGATGGAATAGATTGCGAAACGATAGACCAAAAGAGATTTATAGGTGGGAAACAGAAAGCAGTTAAACTACATATCATTGTTATGCAATTGCAAACGTGATTGTTGGGAATTTGATATTCCGGGGATTAATGCCAGCTTGTCGTCCTGTTGATCAACATAGATTTCATTGTGCGATCAGACAGACTTTCGAATCAAAAACACAGATAATAAGAAACTTATTGTGAGTGAAGAACTAGCCAATCAAAAGAAAACACACGTGATAAGAGTTCCAAAGATACTAAAATATGGAAAAAGCTCATACAATTAATGTTTGCCAGCATTGGAATGAATTGAGAGTGGAAAGGGAGGACATCATGAACATTTTTAAACAGTTAATCTCTCTGGCTCCATGTATCCATCCGTCTATTTGTACGGTCCGTGTCATCTATCTGTGTCCGACCATCACTCTAACTCGTCCCATTTTGATATCGACAGATTTCCACATATCTGTCTCCTTCCTCTCTCTATCCCTTTTCTCTGTCTCTCTCTTTCTCCCAGCATGTGCATATTTATGCATGTATACCTTCTCCTTTCCGCACCTTCTCTCTTTCCATCTCTTCCTATCTTCTGACTGCCATTTTGTCTCCCTTTGTCTCTTTCCAAACAAACGTTACTATGTTCCTTTTGCAATCACACAGTATTTCCTTCTTCTCTCAATCTATATTTGTCGGTCATGGACAGACCATAAATTGGCAAATGGTTGATGTGTCATGGAGAGCAATAAAGAAAGAAAGAACGGTGAGGCCATGATGTGCTCATGCGTTATCATAACAAATGGTGGGGGACACTCGAGAGAATGATTTGTGCGTGTTTGTTCCGAGGTTTCAAGCTCTTACATTGTTCGTCTCGTCTCTATTTCTTTACCATTTGTCTCTTTCAGTCAACGTCATTCTCTCTCTCTCTCTCTCTCTCTCTCTCTCTCTCTCTTTCTCTATCTCACCGCCCCTCAACCCCATTCCTATAATTACAGCTTTCAAATGTTCCAGTGTCAAATGTGTATCCGACAAGAATTGGAATATTCGTGATGGTGCTCCACAATTTCATTCCGATAACTGGAGGATGGCTAATGTGATACGATTGTTTAAAAAGGTGAAACTGAGCAACTTTAGACATGTCAGTCTGAATTCAGTTGTGAGCAAGTTGTTGGAGGTGATTGTAGAAAAAAAACGATTTATTTACATTGAGAGAGACAAAAAATAATTAGGGATAATCGACATGGTTTTATGTGAGGTAAATCATTATTCTTCAAAAAATAAGTTTTTTTGTGAAAGTTATCAAAATTGTCTGTGACAGAACAGTAGATATTGTTTATTTGGATTGCGTAAAGCCTTCGACAGTAGATGAATTAGAAACATTAGGTCATGTAAGGTGTAGAGTGACCTTGCCAATTGGCTGAATAGAAGGAAACACAGGCTGGTGGTGGAGGGTTGCTTTTCGAGCTGGAAGCCTGTCCACAGCAGGTTTCTACAGCAATTGATTCTGGGTATTCTTTTGTTTGTCATTTATATAAATGATTTGTGAGGGAATATGAACAGCATGGTTCGTACGTTTGTGGATTACACCAAAATCGGTGCCATAGTAGCCCTTGAAGACGTTTTCTAAGCTGATAAAGGGGACTATATCAAATGGGTCAATGAGCTAAAAATGTCAGGTGGCTTTTATACTTGACAAATGAGAGATAATTCACTTGGTGCAATAGGAAATGGTGGGGCTGATAAATTTAGAGGTGAGGCATTGGATGGTATTGTAGAAAAGTGGGACCACGGGCAACACATACAAAATTCGTCAAAGTTTTCATCACATGTAAACGGGTTGTTTGTTTTGCGAGGGCCTAGAACGCATTTGCCAGGGTGTTGCTTCAAGAAAGGCTCGATTGACTGTGACTGGATAGTAGAATGTTAGGTGGCCAACTGGTCGAAATTTGTAAAATAATGAAAGGCATATTATGGTCATTGTCATAACTACAAGGTACAAACGACATTTGGATAACTACATGAAAGGAAATGTTTGGAGAGATATGGTCTAGGAGTAGGCAACTGGGATTAGTTTAGTTTGAGGTACTGTTCGGCATGGGCTAGTTGAGCTGGAGGGTTTGCTTACATGCTGAATGACTCTACTACTCTACAAAGCTTCCTTCTCCGCATCCTCACACACGTTCAATTTAATTCTGATATTTTATCAGCTGCAACCTGTCTACCTAATGTCATTTAATATCAAATTTAAGTGATGGATTCCATGCTATGTGTCACCTTCCTTTTTTGATTTTGCTTTAGGGAAAACATAAGTTCCTCTGCCATCACCCACTGAATCTCTTTAACAACAACGATGCAAAATTCACGTCAACAGGATTTGGGAGTGGGGTTGATGGAATTTCAATAGATGAGTGTTTCAGACATCTGATTACACTTGCAGGCCAATACTTCAAAGCAACTGACGGTATTGATATCCAACCTGAGAAATATGAAAAAAATAGGAATCCCTAATATTCTTAAATTACAGAAATCTGTTATCTTTTTAGAGTGTGGTCAACAATATGACTGTGCAATTCACGGGAACGTGTTTGATTCTGAATAATGTAGCAAACGTTTAAATAAAATGACAATTACGCATGGACACCACATATTGGACGTGTCAGAGATGGCCACGCTCAATCGTGGGAAGTATGGAAATAAATATGGAAATAAATAAATGGATTCATACATAAACACACAAATGAATTGCTGGATAAATAAATACATAACCAACAGACAATAAAATAAATAGACAATGTCATACACCAAAATAATACATAAGTTAACAGATAGGCAGATGCATAGATAGATGGATAGATGGATAGATGGATAGATAGATAGATAGATAGATAGATAGATAGATAGATAGATAGATAGATAGATAGATAGATAGATAGATAGATAGATAGATAGATAGATAGATAGATAGATAGATAGATAGATAGATAGACAGACAGACAAAGGGACAGGCGAATATGTAGGTAACGTGGTGCATGTCATGGCCGAAAGGAAACACCAAGTCATGTTCTTTGCATCCACATCAATTTCGAGTGTAGAAGAAACTGGATAATGATTTGAACTAATTAATGACATTGCAACTGGAATATCGTTAGCCATTATGAAATGATAAAGTGTACTTCATCCTTAATGCAAAGTGAACGGTATATGAGCACACCGAGAAAGAGAGAGAGACTTACGTGTGGGTGGAACAAGTCAACGATCCTGATAATTGGTTGAGATGAGACAAAACGTTGGAGGATTGTCTAGATTTTTATAATATTTGCAAAATTCAATCAGTCTTTTTTGCTTTCCTAAGACTAATGTTAAGCATCTTGTCGTTTTATATGGGAAGATACTTGCTACAACATGTAGAGAAAAAATTGCTGCATGTAGGAAGTCATAAAATGCATCAAAATAACATTCCACGAAGCTTAAAATGTTTACGAAATTAAAGAAAGGAAAGTTACCATAATTTATAAGCTAAGATTTTATTTCAAACCAGATATTGGATGACTTCTAAAGATCAAGTATTATATCCTAACGGTTGTGACCAGTATGTGGGAGTGGTCACCTCATGATGAACTCACTTGACAAGTGGTCCAGAGGTGCATGCTGATACTCTGGGGACATTTCTTCAAATCACATGATGCTGTTTCGTAACTAGAAAACCAGGAAGAAATCTGGGCTCAGGAGTTTTAAATATAACAGCAATTCTGAATTACTCTTCCACTAATCCTGTTTCCCGCTAATTTAAGGTTAAAATTTTTGACAATGTAATAGAATTAGAGAGGCAGCACAGCACAGAAACAGATACGTCAGTTGAAGTGTCCATGCTGAACGTAGTCCCCAACTAGAGCACTACCGCCTGCTTTGTCCTAGACTGTATCTCTCCATGCAATTCATGAACTTATCCAAATATCTTCATCAGGACGTTATTTTTCACATGTGAACCATGCGCTGTGTGAAAAGTTTGCTGCTTATGCATCTTTAAAATCCATCTCCTCCCATCTTAAAAATATGTGGCCCCTAGGTTTGAAATCCCTATCATCATGAAAAGGTACCTAATATTGAGGCTACCTTTCATCATTTTATTATCTTCCATCACATTACCTGTCAACTTCCTACGCTTCAGGGAAAAATGCCCCAGCCTATCGAACCTTTCTTTCCGTCTCGAAACTTCCATACTGGGCAACAATCTGGTTAATGTTTTCTGAGTGCCCTCAGTTTAATAAGATTTTCTGTAAAACTGGGCGACCAGACATGAACGCAGTATTCCAGCAAAGGCCCCACTAACGTCCTGTATAAACTCCACACGATTTCCCAAATCCCTTACACAAAGGACTGAACATGACAGCAAGTGTGCCAAGTGCATTTTAACCACCCTGTGTATACATGATGCAAAATTCAAATAATTATGTACCTGCAACTCTAGTTCCTGCTGTTCTACAACACTACCCAATGCTCTTAAATTTATTATATCAGCCCAATTCTTGCTTGTTGAACCAAAATGCAAAAACTCGCATTTAATCAGTTTGTACTTCATCTGGCATTATATTCAGCCTCTAGATCTAATTGAGGAAGACACCTTTTTACCCAATGTCAACCATGTGATTAAGTTTGGTGTCGTCCACAAACTTACTAACTGTGCCTTCTATATTTTCATCCAAACTAGTTTTTTTTTAAAAAATGTCCAGCAGAAAAAAATCCCAGAAACGATACCTGCAGAGAACCGCTGATGACTGGTTTCCAGTCCGAAAAGTAATTGCCCACCACCACTCTTTGTCTGCGACCGTTAGACCAATAAGGTATCCAATTAGGAGACGCACCCTGAAACCCATGTGGCCTAACTTCGTTAATTCGTCGAAGGCTTCATTAGAATCCAAACAAACATCTTCTACTGATCTGCCATCAACAATCGTTTTGCTAAATTTCTCAGAAAGCTCAGTCAAGTTTGCCAAACACTATCTTCCTTGCACAAAACAAACTGACAATCCCGAATCAATACTTGCCCGCCTAAAAGTCCACAAATCCATTTTTTTTTAATAATCACATCCAACAATTCACCCATAACTGAAGTCATACTCATAGACTTGTAGTTCTCTGAGTTCTCCTGGTAACCTTTTTTTTTCAGCAAGGGTTCAATATTAGTCATCGTCCAATCGTCGGACATCTCACCCGTAGTGATAAATGGCACAAATACTTCTGCAAGTTGTCTCGAAATTTTCTCTCTGACTTATGTGGTGCACTACATGAAGTCTGAGACATTTATCCATATTTATATTCTTTAAGACCGCCTGGACTGCCTCTTCTGTAATGTGAACTGTTATGAAACATCAAGGTAGTTTGCTCTGCCTTCTGTAGACTCATTTTCGTTGTTCACAGTAAACTCTGATATTCAGTATTCGTTTTGTATCTCTCCCATCCCCTCGGGGTCAAAACAAGGACGGCCTCCTGATCTTTAATAGATCTGACCTACTCTCTCCATAGTTACCATCTTATTCTTTATGTACTTGTAGAATCTCTTTGTCTTAAACTTAACGTTATCTGTCAATGCAAAATCATATCCCTTCTTTGCCTTCCCAACTTCTTTCTTAAGATTATCCGAAACTATTAAACTGATTAAGAGCCTCAATTGAACCAAGTTGTCTTTGTCCAAACTAAGATTCGCTTTTACTCTTAACTAGAATCTCAATATCTTTATTCATTCACTATTCCTTAAGTTAACCAGGCTAATCATTCGCTCTAACAGAAACGTCACACTACTGAACGCTCGGCGTCACTCTTTAAGGGCTCCCACTTGTCAGATGTCCTATTTGCATTCTAACACTCTCCTCATCTCAACTTATAAACGTTTTTGACACAAAAACTTAAAATTTGCTTACTCCAACCAAACAAAGGCTTCTTTGGAACGCTGCAACCGTTTCCATAACTATTTTGAACAGAATTGTGATTGCAAGACCCAAAATATTCCCCTACTTTTACTTCAGTCACGTGCCCTACTTTATTACCCAAAATTGGCAGCACCATGGCTCAGGGGTTAGAACTGCCGCCTCACAGTGCCAGAGACCCGGGTTAGATTCCCAATTTGGGCAACTATCTGTGTAAGTTTGCATATTCCTCCTGTGTCTGCGTGGGTTTCCTTTTACAAACCAAAGATGGGCATGTCAGGTGAATTGGCCTCGCTAAATTACCCATAGTATTATGTGCATTAATCAAGGGTAAATATCCTACTGGGGATTGGGTCTGGGTGGGTTACTCTTCGAATGGACAGTGTGGGGTTATTGGGCCAAAGGGTCTGTTTCAATGCTGTGGGGAATCTAATCTAATATGAGGACTCGTCTTGTTCCTTCTTTGGTTGAAGCATCCACATATTGAAATGAATAGTTTTCGAACTCTTTTGACAATTTCTTGAATATCCACACTTTTAATACGACGTCAATGTTTGGAGAAAGAAAATGACCTCTTATTATAACCATTTTACGTTTACATATAAAATACTATAAGACTGTAAGACACAGGAGCTTACATTAGGACGTTTAACTCATCGATTTTGCTCTGCCATTCAATCGTGTCTGGTAAGTTTCACAAACTCATTCTTCTGAATTCTCCCCGTAACCCTTTATCATTTGATAATCAAGCTATCACAACTCCCCTTGCAAATTTGTTTTTCAACATCCACGTACTGTTGAAGGGCCTAAAATATATTCGAATCAACGTGATTTTTCCATTTTTACTTTAATTTCTACCCATATATTTTCACTGAACATTGTTTTTGGAGAAATGTATTTTCCAGTTCCAGCAATCCTTAATCAGAAACTGGTAGCACTTCATTTCCTGCCTCGTTTCCTATCCTTCCCGTCGCATTTAAAACCCAAACATTGAGCTGCCAGTCCTGCCCTTCTTTCGGCCAAGTTCCTGTAATAGCTATTACGTCCCAGTCCCATGTTATTTAAAAATGCCATGATTTAATCAGACTTACCTCCAAACCCTTTTGTATCATAATAAATGCAATTTCGTTCTTCAGATTTACCAGATACTCTGACTCCCTCTTCTATTTATTCTCTAATTGACGCGCTGTCTTCACTTTCAAGGCTTTCCCCGTCAACCTTTCTATTTACATCATGCCTGGAATTCTTCCATTCCTCCACTTTATCTGTACAAAGTGTCCCTGCACGGAGCAAGCAAATTTCCCTGCTAAGAATTCGGTTCCTTTACATTTCAGGTTTGATCAAACAATTTCAAAGATCTTTTTCTATACCAAAAAAAATCAAATTCTCCAAAAGTCTGAATCCCTGCACGATACAACAGTTTTTCAGCCATTTATTTATTCCCTTTATCCCTTTGGTTCTTTCCCTTGTTTGAGTTTAGTACTGTGAGTAAAATAGAGATAATTTCTTTTCAGATGTGATTTTTAATCTGCTACCTAATCTCTTCAATTCGTTCTGCACTGCTTTCGTCTGTTCCCTAAAAATGTCATTCCTAACAATGTGTACAGTAATTTCTGGTTCCTCAATGCCACATTTAAACATTTGCCTGAAATGTAGTAGATACATCCTTCAGCCTAGCACAAGGAAAGCAACAAATCATCCTAAATTTATATTCACTGCCATAGAATCTCCTGTCTTTCCCCCGACAAAACAATACGCATAACAATAATTGTATTAAATCTTCTCATAGGAATGACTGCAAATAAACAATAACTGACTATCCCATCTATTTTTCTCAACAAAAATCTATTCATTCAACATTCAACAAAGGCTAAATATATGTTTGATAAAGCAATAGCTATCGGAGGATGCAGAAGTATTTCTTAGCTTACCAGAAATTCACCTATCTATCTAACTGATCCTGCTTTGTAGAAACGTTTTTAAAATCAATTAACCACGTCACTCCGTAGTTTATACGTGCCCTTAATAATATTAAGTCAGAAAAAAGCATTCAATAACTCCTGATAGATTGAATAAACTACATTTTATTGTCTACAGAAAATAATGATAAAACAAAAAAACTACAATATACAACATTTAAAGTAAAGTCAGAAACACACCTGATTAACTAAAATAAAAAAGAGACACCTCTTCAATGAATTCCTTGCAAGAAATTTGTCTACATCGTCAACCATGACTCTTCGAAATGCGAATACAACTGCTTATATTTAAAAGCGGGCTTTTCAAAAAAAAACGTTTTGCAATGCAAAAACTCCCTTTAAAATCGATGTAGACTTGTAAACGGAAAATTTTTAAAAATATTTAGTCGTTCACTATAGACCATGATATTTTAAAGAACAAGTCCGATTGGAAAAAAATTCAAGCAATTTCGTTTTTTTTTAATGTTAAACAAATGAATTGTTTAAAAATGTTCCATTATTTACGTATGATAACTGCAATAACTGCAATGAAACGATAATAAATCTTTAACTGAACCTGTAGTCCCAGGAAAAGATGCAAAATTCACGCTGCTTCTTGAATAACGTCGAGAAACGGGTGATACGAGTTGCTTGGCCGAGCTTCTTCCACCGTCTTCCCACGCTGGAATGGGATACAAATAAGAATTTTTAGCTTCATTGACTTTGTGATAGTCCACACATAGTTTTTGAATACTATCTGTTTTGGGCACGATTTCTATGCGTGAACTTCAGTCGCTAAATACACTTTACTTACATTTCCTATCGGCATGCATTTCTGAAACTGTTGCCAAATTTAGAGGGTTAATTCTACACAGATTCTGCATAATTGGTGCAGCATTTCCTGCATCGATTTCATGCATATTTACATTACCACTTCATAGTTTCTCTGCACGCATTCTCCACATGTGATTGTAAGAAGTCTTTGAGTTCATTTCTATTTGTTTATGGAATGTTTTAACGAATTTACCCAAAGTTTTGAGAACATCCTTATTGTCCAATTTAAATTGATGAATTTCCAGTTCAGAATCATCTGTATTTGGTTATTCACTGTTTGATTTAATCAAGAAGGCAATCTTCTTTGCTTTTCTTCCCTCTCAAAATACTTTTTGAGCACATTCGCATGAAACATGTGAGACGTATTTCCATCTGGCGCTCATGTCAAATAATTCTTTCCTTTCGATTTAATAAGGCCCCCTAAATGGCATTTGAAGGTTCATATACCGTTCTAAGCAAAAGTAGCATATTACCTCCACAATCAAAATTGCGAGCTTTTTGTTTGCTCTTTGTTCTTTTTTTGACAAGATGTATGCTACTTTTAAATGTTGTCTAGCCAAACATCAAATCTATTCAATGTTTCCCTAAGGTCTGACATATCGTACAAATGTTTTGTCTCTGATCTCTGACTCATCAATTTCGCCTTAGTTCATTTCAATGGTCCTCTCACATATTGCTCCCAAAAAAACTAATTTAAGTGGACTGAATTTCGTTGATACATTAGGTGCTTCCCCAATTGCAAAAAGTACAAATGAAATTCCTTTACCAAATCCTCTGCTTAGTCTCGACTATGTGTCCTCAACATAATTTTTAAAGTTTGATGCCACTACTCTAATGTTCCCTGCATTTCTGGATGATATGCTGTGGATTCAAATTGTTTTATTCCTAAGCTATCCATAACTTCATTGAATAAATTTGGTCTGAAGTTTGGCCCTTGTTATGATTGCATCCCTGCAGGTAGTCCAAATGCAGTTTAAAACAAAAACAACTCTTCCACAATCATTTTGAACGTGATAGTGCGTAATGGAGTGGCCTCTGGAAATCGAGTAGACACATCCATTATGGTCAACTCATTCTGAATCCCACTTTTTTATGTTGGGTAGGTGTACTATGGCTTTTGCCCGAAACGTCGATTTCACTACTCGTTGGATGCTGCCTGAACTGCTGTGCTCTTCCAACATCACTGATCCAGTACTATGGAATCAATCAAGACTCTTCATCAAATAGTGAAACGGATATTAAGGGTGCTGATTTTATCTCTGACTGCAGGTTTCAAGTTAACTGACACGTATATGTCCCGTGAAATTCAATCACATTATTAAGCAATCCAGGCCAATAAAAATCTTCTTTTTTTTTTGTCTTGAGTTTTCCACAGTCTCAAATGAACTCTTACTGATAATTTATGTGTTAACCACAGCAACTTATTTCCGTTACCCAGTGATAAAACAACTTGATTGACTTCTGCTCATTTCTTTTCCACCTGGATATGTGAGAGTCTCCATTTCCTCAGCAAGATTTTAGTTTGGAGAAAGTAATATTCTGGAAACATTCAGATGCTTATTCCGTGTATAATTTTTGATACTGCCATGCAGTTTTTAACCTTTGCATTGCCATTCAGCTAATTTCTCTGTACCTGAAGCATTCACTTTGTCCCCCACTTGTTCTTGCATTGTACCAATCATTTGATCAAACATATTCTCTGATAATTGATCTTCAACAGTCTGATCTTTATACATTGATTTCTACTCCTGCTTCAACCTGTGGCTTTGTGACATTGTTACACAGTACAGGTGAAATCCAACGGCATATTTCCTATGACACTGCAGTTGCCCGATTTTCCACTGGTCTTTCAACCTGTGAACCAGTTATATCATTTCTAAGAGAAACTGCAAGCGTCAAACGGAGAATTTTTCTACCAACACTTCCCCACTTTTCATACGACTTCCTAATCAAACGTTATATAATGGAGGACTTCCCGTCACACCCTGAATTCCGCATACTAACATTTTTCCTGCAAATTCACCTTCTGAATTTCATTTCATCAAATCTCGCACCATCAAAGAGTGCCATGATCACGTATCTCTCAAATATTTTAATGGTTTCCCCTGCTTCTCCTGGCATACATGTGTAAACATTAGCATTTCTAACGTTAGCATATTTTACTACTACAACAAATTTCATTTGCTTGCCCTCTTCCCCCTTATGCGTCTTCCCACGCTGTTGCTAAACCACCAGCACTGTGATTTCATGTTCTAGTGAAAATACCTAAGTGTTTTTACTCCTCTTTCACCCGCATGCGATTCGTTCTTACCCTGTGGTTAACTATCTTTATTAAATTCAACAAGATCTACTTTTCCCTTGCCACATGAAGATTTTTCTTTTCCTTCAATTTTTATCCCTCACAGAATTGAAATTGTTGTCTTAAGCCAGAATTTAATTCATGAACCAACTCATATTCATCTCTTATTTTCGCTGCTGTAATGTCCATCTATGCTCAACCCAATTGCTTCGTCTATATCTTTCTACATCTTTCCTGCCTATCTATTTGTTCAAATGACTTTTCAATGTTCCTAATGTAGCCGTCTCAACCACGTCCATGGGCAGCTAATTCCCTATGCATACTACCCTATTTTGCCACTCGTGTTACATTTGTACTTTTCCCATTCGCCTGAAAGCAATGCCTCTAGAATGCGATTATCCAAACTTGGCAAAAAGACTGAGTGCATTCATCCTATTCATGCTTCTCATGATTTTATGATCCTGTATAAGATCACACTAGTCTCCTGTGCTTCAAAGAAAAAAGTCATATTTTGTCCAACCTCATCCTATAACTCAGACCATTAAGTACTGGTAACATCCGTGTAAATTTCTTCTGCTCTTTTCGGTTTAGATTAGATTAGATTTCCTAAAGTATGGAAACAGGCCCTTCAGAACAACAAGTCCACAATTACCCTCCAAAAAGCAACCCACCCTGACCCATCCCCCAACATTTACCCCTGACTAATGTACCTAACGTTATGTGCAATTTAGCATGGTCAATTCACCTAACCTGTACATCTTTGGATTGTGGGAGGATACCGGACCACCCAGAGGAAACCCATACAGATACGAGGAGAATGTGCAAACTCCACACAGACAGTCTCCGAGGTGACACTTGAACCAGGGTCGCTGGTGCTGTGAGTAAAACCCAATAACGTCCACTTTTTATTTCTTAGCTCTACTGACAAAACGTCACTAGATGAACCATCAGTTACTTCATCTCTAATTACTGCTGAAGTATTCACCTTCATCTGAATTCAACTTACGCCTCCCCTCATCTTTCCATCTCTGTCACACCTAAAGCACCTGTAACCAGGCATATTGAGTTGTCAATCCTGTCCATCCCTTAGCAATGTTTCTGTAATGGCTATAGTATGCTGGTACCACGTACCTATTCACTCACTACGTTCATCAACATTACCTTCCTTGGTCTGTACCAACATAATGGTTCAATATTAACGAAATGACGAGTTTGGAGTTTGGAAAGAAATTTTCTGTGGAAGCATTGCCATCCTAGAGATATTGTTGTTGTTCGGGGAGATGTCAGACAGAGCGAGTTGGTAGCAAAATATCACAGTCTTGTTTAAGTTGTCAGAACAAATGGTTTATTTTGGGAGATGCCCTCTGATTTGGATCGATTGGAGGCGTGGCCTGAGGCCCGAAACTACTCATCGGATGCCGTCTGATCGGCTGTGCTTTTCTAGCGTCACACTTTTCGACTGTTACATATTCTGCTGAAATTGAAGCATTATCAGTGAGAGAAAACAAAGTCACGATGACGATTTGAAAAGGGCAATGATGCCAATTCTGAATCTATGCAATATGACTTCAGCTGTCAGAGATATTTCTCTGGAGCGATTTCATTGGAGCTATCGTTCTAGACACCCAGATGTTTGCGTGTTTGGTACCATGCTTTTTTCATTAGGTTAGAATATTTAGCTACAATTTGATTGTTCAAGATACTGTGACTAATAGCTGCAAACTATGATTATGTCACTAGAGAATAAGCCGTTGCTTTAAATCAGCATCCTTTGCAAACGTTCAGCTCACATCGACTGCTGGATATGTGATTGCCACATAGATAACTATAACTGCTTCTCACAACGATGGAATACCCAGCAATTGTCCAAATCGAACGAATTTACTATCCTGTGCTGGCGGTTTTTGGGATAATTGGTGAGATGTGATCTCAATTGTCACTCTTCCGAACGTGTTGTAATTGTGTGGCTGAAAGGGGAAAAATGTCCTTCTTGATCCGATTGCTTCTTAACTTTGGTTAATGATGGAACGTTATACGTTCTTTCACCAAGAAATATTCTTCTTGCTTTACTGGTCAAAGATGTGTTGAGTGTAGTGTATGTGATATTATTATATGTAGTCCTTAAATTAATCTATGTAACGAAACATCCAGTATATTTTTTTCTCTGCAATGATTCGGTTTTAGACCTCTAATTCTCAAAAATCTGTTTTGATGCAGTGATAGTTCTGACTGACATGAAGCACAGACGTCAATTCTCACCAATGACTCATTCATTTTGTTCATTGTGTAATTCCTTTTATACATTTCTACTGATGAAAATTATACGTTTCGTTTCATATCTAAGTGAATCTAATCGATCTGACGTCTGGCTATTGAACCTTTCACGTCTTTTTGTTTCTTCAATGAGGAATCATTCACTGACATTTGTCTTTACATCAAATCGAATGAGATGTTGAGACAGTTTAAAATGTATCAGTTCGAGCAGGTTGCTTTCCATCTATTTGCGTATGTGCAAGTAGTTGTGATAAAGATGGTGTTTTACGAATTTAGAGATCCCTTGAACTATCCTTTAGACATCACAGTTGCTCTTCTTTTCTCCCCTCACCAGACTGAGAGAGGTAAACTCCGAATTTACAACTCTTTCAGCAGATCAATAACCTTAAAGCAGAAAGTGGAGCTTGAGTTCAAAAGTCTGCATTTAGCATCCTGCCTCCACAGTAACTAACTACCAATTTTTCTAATTCTGTAGCACAATGGAATGCAAACGTTCAGTCATCAAAAAGTACAGATATTGTTGCTTTCTATGTACAAATGATGATGTGATATCTTAGGAACATGACAATGTATGACCAGCGATTATCTACAACGGGCGAACAAGTTCGATGCGTTGACTGACTTATTCTTGCTTCCATGCTGCTTTCCCTTACACAGGCAAACGACTGATGTCTTCAGCCCCGGTTGTATGTATAGTAGTTAAAGCCTAGTTAGAGTTGAGCCCTTCCTAAACGTAATTGGATAGAGAATTATTTTGCCATAAGGAAGGAATCTGTTCTACTAGACTACGCAAAAGTTGCAGGAACGGATCACCAACATGTTTGTTTCGAATCATGAGTTTTGAGAAATACTTTATCCCGATCTCATTCGAATCTCCATTATCTCTGACATTGGCAGACTTCTTTTTATGCAACTATCCGCTTCAAGTTGTGGCTTATTTGCCCAGCAACATTAAGGACCGATCACAGGAAAAAATATGCCGATCTTTGTTTTATAATTACGTAAGTATGACCAGAACAGGCAACTTTGTTCCTTGCACAAACATGAAATAAAATAATGCAGGTTAACATGCCGTTATCCAATATGTTTGATTATGGCAATGACAATCTGATCTGTGCTCCTCCCTGACATACATTTGACATCCGGTTTGGCATAAGTGATGATGTCAGCAATACGGAGAGCAAGCAGCAGTCAAATTGTTGGATTACACGCCCGTGCATCATTTTGGGGGCCAATCATATCTTCTGGATGCTGGCAATTGAAATTCGACATTTCCTTGATCCATTACATTTCGTCAGGAAATTTGGAACATTATATGAATATAACGAATGCAAATACGAAGTGTGCTTAGTTGATTTGATTGGGGGACAGCCAGATTTATGAATACATTACTACATTTTTTTTGTTCAAATAATTTTAGTTTTTAATTATATGGTCCAAGAACCGTGTCCAGAAATCTTAATTGGACACCATGCTGTCATAGAGCGCTGCTGAATTTCTTCATATTCTTCCCCTCACCAAGCTGTGGGGGCATATTTTTTATTATATTTCTCAGTCTTGACTCCAGCAGTCAGGTCAATTGTGCCGATTATATGCAGAATTCCATCTGATAATGAATTTAATCTGAGTCAATGTGTGGTGATGCACTGGTGAGGTTAAATAATGCACGAGAATATATGTTTAACGGAAGGAACATGAGAAGCACCGACGACGGAAGACACCTGGATGAAGTGGGTAAGAACCCCAATGCCTTTGTTGCCTTTATGACAGAAAACATGGAGTTTAAATGTAGATCACGCTGCCATTGTATAAAGCGCTGGTTCCAACGCAACTGGTGCATGAAGTGAAGGTCTTCAACCCTGAATATAAGAGAAAAGTGACAGTAGGGGAAGTAGGGGAGAGGAGGAAGTAAAGACTGACCAAGATGTTGCCTGACGTGGAAAGTTCCAATTAGCAAAAGAAATTGGACAGACTGTCAGCGTATCGTTAAACCAGAGTAAATTGAGACAAGATATGGTTAGGATGTCTAATCTTATGAGGTTCATAAATAGGGCAGACTGGAAGAAACTAACCCCCTTGAGAGATGGCACGTTGCCGATAGAACATAGATTGAGCGCAAGATGCGAGCTGAAACGTTTTTATTCAAACGATGGTGGGAATCCAGAACCCACTGCTAGTTAAGCTGGTAGAAGTAGAACCATTCAAAACATTTATGGTATATTGAGATACACTCTTGTAATTTCACGCCATGAAAGGTGATGAGACAAATTCTGAAAGGTCGGATTTGAATAATGAGATAGCTGTTTTTCACAGGCACGCATATGAAAAGGAAGAAGGATTTTTTTTTCTGTATGGAGGACTGCATGACTACATGAATATTAATTGTTGACAATATCCATTGGCAAATTGCAAAGAGGAAATATTGTGTAACTTATTTACACAATGGGTTGCACTTCGGCGGGTCGGTGTGGACTTGTTGGGCTGAAGGGCCTGTTTCCACACTGTAAGTAATCTAACCTAATCTAATCTAATCTAATTCCATAACTGGTATCTCTGCCAGTAATACTGCTGATCACAGGAGATATTGATGTTTTGCTTATGGGGGATAGTCAATGATCAGCTAGTACTTACTAAGAACTTCTTAGTCCTGACAGAAAGTTTCTTTTAAAATTTCTGGTGTTCCAACGATACAATCTGACAGAAATGTATAATTTCTCTCTTTTCCACCTCTTTTACAGTTAATGTGCTGGCAATTGTCGTTCTCTCCCGAGGCAAGTGTGGTCTCTCTGAGTGCATTCGGCATTACCTAATAGCAATGGCGGTGGCCGATCTCTTAGTTGTTATTTCTGAACCGCTATTTTACAGAATTCCTCAGTATTACCTTCACGATACATTTCTCTTCATTACTCCTGTCTGCAGCTTTATTTATTATCTTATGTTCACATCAACAGTGATTTCCGTTTGGCTCACAGTTGGTTTCACATTTGATCGATTTATAGCCATTTGTTATGAGAAGGTAAAATTAAAATACTGCACTGAAACAGTCGCTACTCTGGTGATTGGAACAGTGAGTTTGTTGAGCTGTTTGGTGTCTATCCCCTGGTACTTCAAACATGAACCTGCATATATTATTGATAATGTTCCATGGCAATGCATGACCAAACCTACTTTCTTCTCCTCCGAGGCATGGGCCGTATTTGTCATTTTTTACGTCATTTTAACTCCTTGTGTGCCATTCCTTCTCATTTTGCCACTCAATCTTCTGACTGTGCGGCGCATTTTCTTGGTCAGTAAGCTTCGCCAAGCATTCCATGGTCACAACAAAGATCAGAATTACAAGGATACTGAGATGGACAAACGACGAAAATCCATTGTCCTGCTGTTCAGCATATCTGGCAGTTTTGTGCTGTTATGGATGACACAAGTTGTCTTCTACATTTATCGTCAAGTAACGCAGAATAATTCGTATCCGCTAACAGACCGTCTTTATATAATTGAATCCACAGCAAATATGCTGCAGCTCCTCAGTCCGTGCACAAATTCTTGCATTTACACAGTGACACAGAGTAAATTCAGACAGGAGTTGAAGAACGTGGGAAAATACCCATTTTACCTACTCCTTAAATTAGTTCAGTTGTAGAATTCTTGTACGTTAGAATATAAAATATTTTCATTTAAAAAAAAAGAAACGCCTACAGTTCCCCAACAAATGAATATTGCACTGTGTATCAATTGTACCGAACTGTCTTCAAAAAGGAGTGCAAGTCCATTTGAATCCTGATGTACATAAAATAAGAATACAGCACACAAAAGAAATTCGATACCTCCTTAATTCCCACCACACTGATGTTGATCTGATCAAAACTGAAAGTGAATTTTGCAGTAGAAAGACAGAACAGGGGAGTACATTGGCTAGACATTAACACGTGGAGTGAAAGAGATGCATAGAGAAATATAAGAAGAAACATAAGAGAGACACAAGCAGACACAAACACAAAAGGAGTGAGATAGAGAGAAACGGTGATTAAAAAACAAGCTACATGATGAGACAGAATGAGAGCAGACAGCAAGTAAATGAATAGGTTAATAAGTGACAGACGAAAATAAAAACTCAGTTTGCACAATGAAAATTTACAATTGGGCACAACAAGTAGGTACTCGCAAATGTGATTCATTGACATTCGATGTTCATTATGAAAGTGTAAGTACACTTAATTTCAGATCTGTAGTTCAAGTGATACGTAGAGCCTGATAGATGACAGAAATAATACCGACAATGCATTGTTGAGAGATGAATTTTTGGCGAGATCAAAGTTGAATTGAAGTAGATCTCAAGCCAATGTAAACAACAAGACATTCGAATGAGTTGATATATGTTTAATACAATTGTTTCAAATCAAAAAATATTATGAAGGCCGACTTGGTTGTTTTGAGCAGACGTCTGTTTAGATGTAATGCAATGTAAAAACAGCAAACACAAATCCTTCATCCTAATCATCTAGATAGTCTTGAATATAAGCCCTCAAGAAGTTCTTTAATGTCTGATGACGCCTCTCTAGTGGTTTCTGCGATTCGGGATGGTCTCCAGAAGCTTTGGATTGCTTTATTACTAAACTGACCATAAATTCCTTCAATAATTTTGCAGTGAAGTTTGACTCTTCATATGATTGTAACTCTGTTGGTAGTTCATACCTAGTGAAAAATTTGAGTAACTCGTCAACAATCATATTAGATGTGATATTGCATCATGGAATAGCCTGTGGAAAACTAGTGTACACATCCACATTCTTAATTATTGCTGATCCCACTCTTTGTTTGAGGAAGGGGACTATGCAATCAAGTAAGACTCTTGCAAAAGGTTCCTCAAATGCAGAAGTGTGTATTAAATTCGTGGGTTCATTACTATCTGTGGTTTTCCAATTATGTGAAATGGTTCATATGTTTGGTTGAATTCAACTCCATTTTTGTGCAATCCAGGTCAGTAAAAATACTTCGTGATTTTCTCACCCCTAAATAACCTTCTATTAGTAGTCCATGTGCTATAGGCAATACCGTCTTTCTGTAACCCACTGGCAATACGACATGATGAACTTCTTCCCATTCGCCACTGCCTGAAAATGTGGTGGTCTCCATTTCGTCATTCAGGCATTTTTTTTTAAGAATGTAGCACGCTGGGATGCATTTAGGTTCTACTTCCGTGTACGATCTTTGATACAGTTGTTAGAGTTTCTCATCTCTCTGTTATTACTCAGTTAAGTTCTGGGAACTAAGTGTGCCTGCTTTGTCATCTCTCTTCTCCTCGTTTGTCTCCACCATTTGATCAAACAAAATCTCTGATAATTGCACTTCAACGTTCTTATCTGTACACATTGATTTCTTCTGTTTCAACTGGTGACTTTATGACCTCGTTACAACACAGTCAGAATAGAAATCCCAGGATATCTGCCTTGTAATGGTCCAGTTGCCTGAGTCCCCACTGGACTTTCAACCACAATAGGCAACACTCCTAACTGTGAACCAGCGATATCGTCAGAAAGGACAAATTGTATTCGTGGAGCTGAGAGTTTCTCCAGGACTCTGACCACAATTTTTCCACTCTTCACTGCATGGTCTCCTGTCACTCCACGTAATTGAGCGCTTCCTGGCTCACCGTGAATTTCTGTAACTCACCATTTCTCTGGCATTATTCATTCACAGGTACATATCCCCTCATCATTCAACATCTAAGATTGAGAGGTTCCTGCAGTTCTTAATATTATAAAACCATTACCTGCTGTTCCTGGCCTATGCAAATTAACTTTACATTCGCAGGTGTATGATTTAAGAAGGTTTGGCATTTGCTCATTAAACACTTGCGAACAGGTTGCACATTCAGATGCAGCTTTTAGTCTCCACTCTGCTTTCCAGTACCACTCCAACAAAGTTCACTGGCTTCTCCTGTTTGCCTATATCTCTCTTCCCAATGAATGGTCTAACATGTTTGATTTCAAGTGGCATACTTTATTTCAGAGAAACCACCGGAGCTTTTTAACTCTCTTTCACGTTGAAGGGATTCATTTTAACCTTTGCTAAGTTATCCTTATGATCTTACCGAGATTAAACTTTCCCTTACTACATGAGTATTTCTCTTCACCCCAGCTTCTATCTGTCATGGAGTAAAACTGATGTTCGAAGCTAAACTTTGAATAACAAACTAACTCATAATCACCAGCCATTCCAACTGCTATCCATGTCATTGTAATTTTCTGTTCTACCACATGGCTTCTCAATACTTCAGGTGGCTCAGTGGTTAGCACTGCTGCCTCACAGCGCCAGGGACCTGAGTTCAAATCCTGCCTGAGGTGACTGACTGTGTGGAGTTTGCACGTTCTCCCCGTGTCTGCGTGGGTTTCCTCCCACAGTCCAAAGATGTGCGGGTCAGGTGAATTGCCCGTAGTGTTAGGTAAAGGGATAAATGCAGGGAATGGGTCTGGGTGGGTTGCGCTTCGGCGGGTCGGTGTGGACTTGTTGGGCCGAAGGGCCTGTTTCCACACTATAAATAATCTAGTCATCGGTATAAGAGCATTATACGTTTGCTCTATTTTTAATCCCTCCATACACCTTTTGGAACTACTTGGTGTGATAGTTTCAAACTCAAGGAAGATTCCTGAAGAAGGGCTCTTGCCCGAAACATCAATTCTCCTGCTCCTTGGATGCTGCCTGACCGGCCGCACTTTACCAGCCACACATTCTCAGCTCTGATCTCCAGCATTTGCAGTCCTCACTTTCTCCTCAAGGAAGATTTGGCCAGGATCCGTTCATAGATTCCTGAAACGCTGTCTCTAGGCTTCTGGCACAGGCTCATGTGCACTTAAAATTGCTTACTTCACCTCCTCAGATCCATTCTCCAACAGTGATGCGAATACCTCACTATCTCTACCTCCAAGTTTTTTGGAGCAACAATACCTCCATGGCCACTGGCACTGCAGTTGTTTAGCCACCTTTCTTCTCCATCCTTCCCGTGATATTTTAAGCAAGGCCGGGATACATTTAAATAGATACCCACCAGGTATTTAGCGACTATTGGCTTTGTTATGGACTAGGCCAGACAACTCAAAATATTCTTAAACATGTAACTCTAGGTATAACTTAGCAATTTGTTTCGGTAATGATACAGTGAAAATTACCTGGAGTAAGATTTCTAGTTTAACTGTTAGATTTTAAAACAGAAAAAAACATTTATTCACAAAATTGCATAATAAAACATTAAAAAACAAAAAAAAAGAACGCCCACGGAACTCAATCCATCCAGCTAGACTTAATTATGCTGTTCCGAATAGACACAACAGTCCCAATAATCAAAGTCCCTTTAAAACCCAGTATATATGGAATACATACTTCCAGGTTGAAGTCGAAGGCCAGAGAAGAGAGAGTTTCACACAGCTCAGTGGGGCACGTCCCAGTTCAGGACGGAAATGAAAACAGCTCAGCTCATCTCAGCTACAGAGCTGACCACTCCTCTCTTATTATACAGGTAACTTCTAAAACATGAGCACCTTGGCCTGAAGTCTTATTTGTTTCCAGATGATAAAGGCCTCTCAAAATCCGTACATGTGACTGATCCAATCAGACTGATTGGAGTCCAGCCCGATTTATGGAAAAAAAATCAAGGACAGAATCCCCTTGAGACAAGGAACAGCTTTTAAAAAATAAAGAGACTAGTTTGGTGAAAACTCTCCCCTTAAAAAGAAATGAACCATCAATACCAAAAGATGCTTTCATTTTAACCCTTCAAAACTCCGATTAGAAGTTTAAACACACTTACACAATATACTAACTATAAACATGCACAACCACATGCAAATTCAGGTCATAGCACACCCACCACCGAATGCCTCTGTATCTCATTCGAGTCTTGATAACGCATTGGCTATCACGTTTTTGCGACCTGCCACTTACACAATTGTCAAATTGATTGGTTGCAACAACAATCTCCATCTAAACAGTCTGACATTTATGCACAAATGGCAATAGATTGTGATCAGTGTCTATGATTGCTACGTATACCTTGCTGGTATTAAAACCACTGAAATGTTGTAATGCAGACACCACACTTAAAGTTGAATATTTTTGTTGATCAACGTTTAAGTTCCTGGAAAACAAATGTCCAATGGATTTTTTCTATCCCCTCGTCAGCCTCCTGCAGGAGCACCACACCGAAAACCACATCACTAACACTGATAATCACCTTGAAAGGCTTTGTGTAATTCACTGTGTCTAATACTGGAGCAGGAAGATGACATAGCCTGAGGTAAATTTACATTTACATTTAAATTTACCAGCAAACCTGCTTTCTGAAGTTGATTGAACAAGTCTTACAAATGCTGAAAATATTCCTCCATCAGTGACAAAAGGTTCCGAGTTCATCAATGTACATCACACAGTTGGGTAATCCGGCAATGACCTTATTTGTCAGTCTCTGAAATATGGCTGGAGCGTTTTTCATACCAAATGGAATGATTTTGAACTGATGTAGTACATTTGGCATTACGGAATCCGAAACTGATTTTGTTGTCTGTGTCAGATGCATTTGCCAGTAACCTCTCAGCAAATTAGAAATGCAAGTTAATTCTCCGACGTATCGACACAGTCCTCCAACCGTGGAATTGTATATGCATCCACCTTTGTAATGGTTTTGACATTGTGATAGTCCACACATTGCTATTGGGTAGCATCTGGCTTCAGAACCATGTCTATGGATGAGCTCCAATCACTGTAACTCACTTCGATTCTGCCATCTTCGAACATGTGCTCTACCTCCTTCTGAACGCGTGCCAACTTTAGAGGGATATCCCTATCATAATGTTGTTTAATAGGAATAGTATCTCCGATATTAACATCATTCACCATTAGGTTTATATTTCCCAGTTTATTCCCGCAAATCTCCCCATGTGAAAGTAATAACTCTTTCAGGTCTTTTTGAATTCCTTGTGGAAGGTAACTCAATAATTTATCCGAATTTTTGACACCTTCCTTCTTGTCCAATTTGATATAAGGAATGTACAATTCAGAAACCTTTGAACTTGGTCCTTCCTTCTCTGCTGTAACCACTAAAATCTTCTCCATTTGCTTTCCTTCCCTATCAAATACTTTTTGAGCATATTCAAATGACACACTCTGTGAGATTGCCTCCTGCCTGGAGTCCTTACCAAGTCGCTCACCTCATACAATTTCTTCTGAATTTGATCAGGTCCAGTAAACCTTGATTTTAAAGGCTTACCTGTTATTTATTTTCAATTGCGAAATTAAAATTTGTGATTTCTAATCCGCTTCTTGTTTCATTGTATCCTGTGATACTTGTAAATGTTGTCTAGTCAAACTCCAACTCTATTCAATCATTCTCTAAAACTTGAAACATAATGGGTGATCTCTGAATTCTGACTTGTTAATTTCTCATTAATCAATGTAAATGGTCCTCTTTCATCATGACCAAACATTAATTCAAATGGACAAAATTTGGTCGATTCATTCGGTGCATCAGCTATCACATAAAATACAAATGGAACTCCCTTAGCCCTGTCATCTGGGAAAAACTAACCATAGCCTTTAACATTGTCTTCAGTGTTTAATGTCATCTCTCTAGCCCTCCCTGCGATTCTGGATGGTACACAGTAGATTGGAACTGCTTTCTTCCCAAGTTATCCATAGCTTCCTTGAATAGTTTGTATGTGAAGTTTGATCCTTGATCTGACTGGATTACTTTTTGTACTCCACAACTAGTGAAAAAAGTACATTTCTACTTCCCATTTATCTGTGATGGGATTGCCTCTGGAAATCTTGTCGACACATCCATTATTGTTAGTAAATACGTATTCACACTTTTTGTTTGAGGTAGGAAATCTACGCAATCTACCAAGTCTCTTGTGAAAAGTTCCTCAAATGCTGGAATACATATTAAAGGTGAAAGTTTATTACCGCCTGGTTTTACGATTAGCTGACATGTATGACATGTGTTTCAAAATTCAACTCCATCTTTGTGTAGTACAGGCCGGAAAAATGTCTTTGGATCTTAGCCTGTGTTTTAATCACCCCTAAGTGACCTTCAAGTGTTACCTCATGCGCCACTTGCAGCATCTCCTTTCTATACCCTACTAGCAAAACAATTTGATGAATCTCTGCCCATTTTTCATCTGCTTGAATGTGTGATCGTCTCGATTTCCTCATTAAGACATAAGTTGTTAAGTAATCGCACACAGGAGTGCATTCACATTCTTTCTTTGTAAATGCCTTTTGATATAACTGTTTTAACTCTTCTTTCTGTTGGAATTCAATCATCTTAGCAGAGCTAAATATACTGACATCTTTACCTAATTGCTCCTTCTCTGTTCCACTTATGTGATCAAAGTGTGTTTCGGACGACACTATGCCAACTTTCATATTTGTGCCTTTTCATCTCTCCAGCTTCAAATTGCGCCTCTATGATCTTGTGATCACACAATAAGGGAAAATTCCTCGTCAAACGTTCTCCAGGTTTCAGTTGCCTGCGTCACCACTGACTTTTCAACTAGAGTATGCAGCACCCTACTGCTGAATCAGCTATATCATTTGCAAGGACAAACTGTATTCCTGGAGCTGAGAGTTTGTTCACTATTCCCATCACAAATTTTCCAGTCTTCTCTGAAATTTCTAGCCTCACTTTATATAACTGACTTACCATGAATTCCTGTTACCTGTACCTTTTTTTCTCAATAGTCTTTCATGAGTGCATATATCCTCATCCTTCAGCATTACAAACTGAGAGAATCCTATTTGCCTTAATATTGTAATCTCCTTACCTATTACTCATGGTCCATGTGAATAAACTTTACCTTTGCATATATATTTTTGAACAGATCTGCCACTTCCTTCTTAATCAACTTCTGATTATTGTTTACAGTCGGAGGCAGTTTTCTGACTTCCCTTGTGCTTTTTGTTACTAGTCCAACAAAAACCTTCAGGCTTGTCTGGCATTCTCATAACCCAGCAATACTGCGATTTCCTGTGGCTCACTTTATAAAGATGAAACCACTAGAGCTTTTTTCTTACTTTATCCCCCATAAGAGATTCTTTTATATCCTGTGGTAAGTTATCCTGATGACCTTCACTCAGATCACTCAGGCGGGAAGCCATCGAAATTTACAAGAAGATATCCCAGACTTTAACGTTTATAGTTGTTTTGAGCAGGTGACACGTCTATGTGCCAGGAGTGATGCAACTGGACCAACCACTTGATTTTGAACAAAATAGAATCTATTTATGTACGAACAAAAGAGAATGGAACATAGAACTACATAGCATATCTTAAAACACAATCAACAATGTAACAACTTAATGACACTTGCAACACTCCCATAAAGACACCTTTGACTAAACAAAGCGAAAATGAATCATGTTCTAAGAAGAGCAATTACGGTCCAGCAGCATCTCTCAGGTCCCACCTAAAACTTGACTAGCAGTTTCAAAGCAGACAGCTTGGTTTGCTAAAACCAAAACAAACTATAATAAAGCTGACCTGAGAGAACTGGCTACGTCAGTTTCATTGTACAAGTAGACTTGATTTATGACGCCTTTGAAAGAAAACAAAACAAGGACAGAATTATCTTGTCTGTCTATCTCTTATCAAGGGCAGCTGCAACGAAAGAAGACACTGTTACAGTCCTGTATGAAACAGTAGACACAGACATCCTAGTTGAGAGATGAGCGGTCACAAGAAAGCATGGAAAGCTCTGTTTCCCACATACCAAAAGAAGCCCTTTAAGACCATAGTAAAAAGATTACGAATTGAATGATGGACTGGGATTGCAATCATAATTGAATAACCCAGCACAAATTAAACAATAGTCGGGTTGGGTGGGGGGAGGAGGAGGGGTCAGTATATTTGTCACCAGATTAATATTACACGAGATACACGTATAACAGATAGGTATTTTGATGTTGAAATTAGAGTATTATTGATATTTCTTCCGATCTGAGCTAAACATTAAGACAGCAGTTGAACATTCACATTCAGGGAAGATTTGAGGGACGTCTTTGGCATTGCCTTGTATTGGATCGATGGAAAACATGCATAAAATTACAATCTCCTAAAAGACCATTATCTCCATAAATATTGGTTCCAAAACGTTGTTGCATGTAACAACCAGAGTAAGACCCCTCAGTAACCATGCTAAGCCCCAGAACTCCACTTAGCTATTAAGCGCTCACTGGTGGAATTCTGCAGATCTGAAACAGCAGTTCCTGTCTCAGGATGTCCAGGATTTGATTGTTGTGCAGTCCTGTTCTCTGGAGTTCTTAAACACTTTTCTGATTCTCAAGGTTTGTGGTTTTACACCAGGGGCAATCCTTCAGAAGTTTTCATCAGAAATATTGACTACTACTATGAATCTAACAAGCCTGCAGGTTGCAATATTATCAAAAGTTACATTTGTCATTTGTTTTCAAGATACAGCTATCCTGCGAACATTACTTGTCAGAGAAGATAGAGTCATGGTGGAAGTTTACTATTATGACTGAGGATCTGTTGCCAGTGACATCCTTTAGGAATCCGTGCTGTCACCGCTGTTGTTTATAATATGTAAGTGATTTGGATCCGAATGCAGGTGGTGTCCTTAATAAGTTTTGAGGTAGCAGAAAGACTGGGGGACATGCGGATCGTGAGGACAATTGCCAGGGGATATATTAGATCAAGGCTGGAGTTGTAGGAGGAGAAATGGGTGATGCAATTACATCCAAACAAATGTGATGTGGTGTATTTTCAAGATGTCTTGCAGGGGTGAGTATGACGTAAATGGCATTTATGTGCAGAGTGGTCAGGAATTACAGAAGCACAATTCCCCGAATATGGCAACACAAGTGAATAAGGTGTTTAAGGATACATGTGGCATTTTTGCCTTCATCGGTCAGGACATTTTTAAAAAGTTAGAAATGGCACGACATTTTCCAGATGCATAGTACTTTAGTTAGCTCAATTTTGGAATATTTTGTGCAGTTATGGCCTCCGCACTACCTGAAGGAAGTGGTGGCTTTCAAAAGTGCACAGAAAATGTTTATCAAAGTGTTGCTGGTAGGAGACATGAACAAACTTACATTGTTTCCACTTGAACGTCGGAGGTTCGGAGCGCATTGGTCGAAGCTTATAAAATTATCGAGGAGTAAAGGTGGACAGAACGAATAGTTAAGTCATTGTTTTGTTAGCTTATGGTAGAATTTATTAGGGAACATGGACATGGTTTTAAAGGGGGCAAGTTTAGATGAGATCGAAGATGCAAGTTGATTTTAACCAAACTGTTGTAAGTTCTTGGCATGACATTCTCTGAAGCTCGGCCAGTTGTGCAGACTCACAATTTCCAAACAATAATTAACTTGCATAACCTCCCAGATTCTGACGCATACTGAGATCCACACACACTTCCAAATCTTCGTGCGTTCTCACAATGCACTCATGCTTTGAGAGAAACACTCTCTCTCTCTCTCTCTCTCTCTCTCTCCCTCCCTCTCACGCGCACACACACACACGCACACACACACACAAATACATCATTCAGGTACACACCCTCACAAACACTGAGGCTCACTTTCTCAAACGCAGAATCTCATACACATTTGATTATTTTTCATAATGCACACATCGAAGAGCTCTGTTATGGAGTAGACCAGACTGTCTCAAAATATGTTAAGAAGGTTGCCTAGACCCCAAATTATTCTTGTTTTAAATGTGGCGTGGTGTTTCAGATTCCATTCGATTGGTCAAATTACTTAACGTTTACCAACAAAATGCAAACACTACAGTTGAAATGCATCAAGAGCCAGAATCACTCAAATCTACTGGTAAACTTAAAATAATGGGTGCAGCGTATATTATTACTTAACTATTCTAACCCATAAACATATCCATGGCAAACAGTAAATTCAGAAACCAGATTTTGTCTCACATGCAATCCATCATCCTGTGAAGACAGCTCCCAGCTATTGGGTATAATCAACAATAGCTTCAACTTCTGCAACATCGTGACACAACTTCAGTTAACAAAATCTAACATTCCTGGTAATGTACATGGGAGCTTAACCACGCCAATTCCGGCTGTTTCTATTCTCCCAACCTTAAAAGGAAAACACAAATTTTAAAAAGTGATTTTGTGTCGTCACATAGACTGCTAGGCGACTATCCTCCAATCAGTGTCTAAAGGAGGTAAGGACAAAACACATCACTTGAAGTCACAGCATTGCCACAGCTCTCATAACCATACTGACTCACGGTCTTCTACGCATTATCATACTTTTCGTTAATCCAATTTAGATATTTTATCTCATGATATCAAATAGGCAAAACTGACATACTCCAAACTTCAGTTGAAGACCAGCTCAGGGTACTGTATAATTCAAAAACGATGAGTGTGGAAATTAGTGCTAGACCTTGAAATCCGTTGTCCATCCGTTTAACAAATATATCTGCTTAACAAATCACCTGCAGTTGTTGGAAACATTATAGCTACATCTACAGTGTACCCCATCTGCTCCCAGTAATGCAATTGATTTAAACTGCCCTTGGAAGTGGCAAAGGGAGCTCAAATAGCACTGAGCATGCAAAAATACGAAGAAAAGAATTGCATCAGCTGTTAGAAATATCATTAACACAAGTACAAAACATCCACTTCCATTGTGTCATCTTCCTTGATTTCCTTCTCTAATGGAGCTGTTGCTGTCACACTCCCCCTTCCCAGATGTCGCTTGCAGCTGGCCACTTCCATACCAAGAAGAGCAGCATTTCAGACAGACAGCTCAGCAACACATTCCTAAATTCAATGCGATAGACAATAGTTATTAGACAAACCAACACTGAATGGCAAGCAACAGATGAAGAGGAGAGCATAGAAGACTCAATTCCTATCAAGTCTTCTATGTTCTTCAACGGGCTCGCTCTCTGAAGCATAGAAGAGTCCATTTAAAAGAAAATCACATTATCAAAGGTCAGAAGTCAGCACTGGTAATGATAGCATATTCATGCATGAAATTTATGGGTTTTACTACAAACCATAGTCAGCATTTGGCTAAATTTTATTTTCAGATTTATTGACTTTACTTTTGTTATCCGGTAATTGCATTTTGCAACTCTTGGCACCAAAGGAAAAGCTGATATCTCTGGCAGAACTCTTTCCATGCTTTTGATGTAGATGTCATAATCTCTTCTAGTTGATTGTGACTTATCTGATGTCATATTTCAAATATTCTTGGAAATTCTAAATGTGTTATTTTAAGGAAAATTAACACATCAAACGCTTAAAAATAACAAGTCGATCTCTTGTTCACATGCCCTTAACAATACTGTCTATTGCTCAGATGCATAAAAATGAGATCCACAAATATTCCGCAGGCTTACTAAACCGCAAAGATATAAAACATATTTTCCTGAATGAAGCCACATATAAGAACATTACGTTTAGCATGTAAAGTACACCGCTTCCGTGTTTATCATTATGATGTCCTGTCATGCAATTGTCCCAACAATTGTCAAAATTGACACTCAAGACAACTATACCACTAACGTCTCATTCTAACAGTTTCCTTAAGCCTATTTGGAGATTCATTCTTTCATGAAAACCTTTACCCATTCAATAATATTTCAGAATTCATTCCTAGGGTCATTGCTCAAACAGCTTCTCCTCAGACATCGATTAAATACAAAAAGAAAATCGACAATAACATGAATCTTTCAGATTTATATCATAGTGCACAGAAATTGCATATGGCAGTCATGCACGAGCAGAGTTTTCCAGTCAAAATTCAGTTGCTTCCCAGAAATGTTGACTCAGTTCAGCAAAGACTTAAAAATCTCCAGTCACGAGCAATCCAGCACTGAATGTGGTAAATATTGGACGCTGAAACGTTCCCTGTGTCTCTCTGTAGCATACATATTCATTTTCACAACAAAGTTTGAAAAACAATCTTGTTTTCCGGAAGGAAGAACTGGCAACAGATTGCATACAAAGACTAGTCATTCATGTACACCATGCAATGAGATATGAAGGGAAAAATGTATTGACTGATGGAATGATTGGCAGTAAAGAACACTATTGCTGTTAGAAAGAGGGAAAATGTGTTGCATTTTGCATGACTACAGACTGCAAGTCTTAATGACATCTTATAGTCAAAGGAATATAGTGGACGCTGCAAGCCAGAAACTGAATTTGCGATGATTACTGTGATAGAATCCAAACAGCACAAATCGTTGTTCCATTGTGATTATGACAACTCAACTTGCTTCCCGCTCACCGATCTGCAGGAGTTCACTTTTTGACTGGAAGCGCAATGAAGGTTCTTCTCCTTCTTTGGAGTCCAGAGTAAAATGGAAGAAAAGACTTCAATAAATCCGTCCAATGAACAGCAATGTATAAGAAGATTCGCAAACACATAGAAACGCACACACAAACATACGCAGGAAGATTGAGCTTAAACTAAATTGTGAAAATTGCGTTTAAACACTCCAATCATTCTCAGAGTTATCCTGCCCTAATAACACATAAACAAGATTCCAACGTATCTATTATTCAAAACCAAGTATCGTTCAAAAGTGACCTCCAAACTTACAGGGCAACTGTGACACTCCAGCACTGCTGTTCTCATTCGAGCAGAAAAAAAAAATAAACTTTTTAACTGATGAAAAGTCACGATGGACAGAAGAGGTTAAAGTATTTTCTCTATCTACATATGCTGCCAGAACTGCAGCTCTGCTTCAACATTATCTGTTTCCGTTTCAGTTTTAAAACGTGCAAATTTGAATTTCTTTGTCAACCCATTACCTCATCCCAGTTTAATGAAGTGTGAGCCTGATTATGTAATTTGATCAGCTTGCTATGTAGTCTTCATGCATCTGTGGTTTCTGGCGTCTTGATTTCATTTAACGTTGCAATTTGATGCAAATGAATCAAACTACTTCAAAGTGTCTGTAAAGCAGCCCTGCACAATATTCAGTCATGCGCAGTGCATGTTTTCCAATATCAGTTCAATGTATCTTTCTTTGTCGTTGACGATGCATGTAACAACTGAAGGGGTTTTCAGACCCAATTCCATCTGCAAACGACATCCACATGCCTTTAACGAATCTGAACGATAAATTGCACAGTGCACTGGTTCTGAAGACATTTTTTTCTAAAGGAAATAGGCTTTTCTTTAACAATCGTTGTGTGTACATATTTGCACTTGAACCTGTGTGTCTCAAGGCAACGAAAATAGGTAAGGGCAGAAAGTTTCAGTTCGTTAATGAATAGGCAGGCTTTTAAAACTAATACTGGTGACCTGGTCAGATTTGGATTAATAATCAAAAGCAGATTAATCGGAAGTAGTTTATAGAATCATACAATACAGAACAGGCCCATCTGTCTATTGAGTCTGTGCAACCAACATAAAAGTCTTCCAAAACTATGCCCATTTGCCTGCATTAAGTCCATATCCTTAAATGGTCTGACACATAAAGTGTACATCCAAGGACTATTTCCACCGCAACTACCATCCCAGACAATGCAGTCCAAAACCATAGCATTGAATTGAATTGAATTTATTATCTTGCGTACTGATACACAAGGAAATGTGAGCAATTCAGGCCGATCACAGTTAAGTGGCATTATAAGTAAACAATAGGTAAACAAAAACAAATAAAAAGGTACAGGCGAATGCTAAGAGTTTGTGAGACAATTCAGTATGGTAACAAGTATTTCAAAACCGGTTAGTGCGTGTGTTCAGGCTTCTATACTTTCTCCCTGATGGGTAGAGGTTGTAGAGAAACATTGCCAGTGTGTGAAGAATATTTGAGAATTCTGGAGTCATTTCCTTGACAGCGGGCCTGGTAGATATGTTATGTAGATGAGAAGTTGGCCTTCATCAATATTTGGGCCGTGTTCACCATTCTCTATAACCATCTCCGATCTTGAATGGTACAGTTGCCATACCAGGTACTGATACATGGAGATAGAATGATCTCGATGGCACTCCTATAAATGTGGGCAAGGGTATTCGCCATCATGCCAATTTTTTCAGTTGCCTGAGGAAGAAGAGACATTGTTGGGCCTTTGTAACCAGTGTGTCCGCATGAAGGGCGTAAGAAGCTGGTTGTGGGACTTGACACTCTCCACTCGTTCCACCTCTGTGCTGTTAAATTGTAGGGGGCAGGTGTAACATCCCGCAGAAAGTCAATAATGAGTTGCTTGGTTTTGCTGGCATGTAGAACTAGGTAGTTCCGTCTGTAGTCTGTTTTGTCGCCATCTGAGATTCGACTGACTATGGTTGAGTCATCGACGAACTTGTAAACGCCATTTGTCTGGTATTTGACAACGTAGTCATGGGTATACAGTGAGCACAGTAGGGAGCTGAGTGCGCACACGTGGGGGTCTCCAGTGCTGAGTGTTAATGACGATGGAATATTGTCCCCAATCGTCACTGATTGGGGCCTGTGGATCAGGAAAAGAAAGCTCCCAATTGCAGAGACAGAGGCTTAGCCCAAATCTCTAAGTTTAGTAATCAGTCTCGAGGGGATAATAGCGTTTAAGGTTGAACTGTAGTCAATGAGTAGGATTCTTAAGTAGATGTTCTTGGTGGCAAGATGTTCTAGGGAGAAGCGAAGGGCAAGTGATATAACAGCAAAGTGCATATGTTGGTCCTATAGGCAAATTTGAGTGGGTCAAGTGATGTGGGGAATGGGAGTTGATTAATGTCATGACCAGCCTTTCAAAACACTTCATGACCACCGATGTTAACGCCACTGGGCAGTAGCTATTGAGAGATGCTGCATTTGCATTCTTAGACACAGGTATGATGTTGGCCTTCTTGAAAGATACAGAGACAGTGGCCTGCTGGCCGGGAGAGTTTGAAGATGTCCAAGAAGACCTCTACCAGTTGATCTGCGCATTCTCTGAGTGCACGGCCTAGTATTCTGCTTGGTCCCACTGCTTTCCTCAGATTCACACAAAGGAGAACTGGTCTAACCTCTGATGTAGTGAATGTTGGGATAGGTTCTTCAGGATTTGTCAGAATAGGCGTTATCTCGCCTCCGAAAGTCTGCTAAAAGGGAACATAGAA